>NC_092110.1:41440443-41667943 GCF_045679555.1 Salvelinus alpinus | reverse complement strand
ACTGGGTATCGGTAGAGTTGTGTGGACTTTATGCATCCCTTTATTTATATATTATAATATATAATTAGATATTTATTTCTTCCCCCCTTTCGGGTAAAAGGAAGTAGGAGTCTAACACTACGCACTGCAGCGACACCATCTGCTCTCAATTCAGCAGCAGTGAGACAGAGGTTGCATCTCAACTGACACCCTATTCCCTATGGGGGCCCTGGCCAAAAGTAGTGCACCCTATTCCCTATGGGGGCCCTGGCCAAAAGTAGTGCAACCTATTCCCTATGGGGGCTCTGGCCAAAAGTAGTGCAACCTATTCCCTATGGGGGCTCTGGCCAAAAGTAGTGCACCCTATTCCCTATGGGCTCTGGCCAAAAGTAGTGCACCCTATTCCCTACGGGCACTCTGGCCAAAAGTAGTGCACCCTATTCCCTACGGGGGCTCTGGCCAAAAGTAGTGCACCCTATTCCCTACGGGGGCTCTGGCCAAAAGTAGTGCACCCTATTCCCTACGGGGGCTCTGGCCAAAAGTAGTGCACCCTATTCCCTACGGGGGCTCTGGCCAAAAGTAGTGCACCCTATTCCCTACGGGGGCTCTGGCCAAAAGTAGTGCACCCTATTCCCTACGGGGGCTCTGGCCAAAAGTAGTGCACTATACAGGGAATAGGGTGGCATGTGACACAGCCAGAGAAAGACCTAGGAAGGAGACTAAGAGACCGGTCCCTGGAACACACCGACCAGGTGGCGCTAGTCGGATACCGACCAGGTGGCGCTAGTCGGATACCGACCAGGTGGCGCTAGTCGGATACCGACCAGGTGGCGCTAGTCGGATACCGACCAGGTGGCGCTAGTCGGATACCGACCAGGTGGGGCTAGTCGGATACCGACCAGGTGGGGCTAGTCGGATACCGACCAGGTGGCGCTAGTCGGATACCGACCAGGTGGCGCTAGTCGGATACCGACCAGGTGGCGCTAGTCGGATACCGACCAGGTGGCGCTAGTCGGATACCGACCAGGTGGCGCTAGTCGGATACCGACCAGGTGGGGCTAGTCGGATACCGACCATGTGGCGCTAGTCTGATACCGACCATGTGGCGCTAGTTGGATATCGACCATGTGGCGCTAGTTGGATATCGACCATGTGGCGCTAGTTTGATACCGACCATGTGGCGCTAGTTTGATACCGACCATGTGGCGCTAGTTTGATACCGACCATGTGGCGCTAGTTGGATATCAACCAGGTGGCGCTAGTTGGATATCGACCATGTGGCGCTAGTTGGATATCAACCATGTGGCGCTAGTTTGATACCAACCATGTGGCGCTAGTTGGATACCAACCATGTGGCGCTAGTTGGATATCAACCATGTGGCGCTAGTTGGATACCAACCATGTGGCGCTAGTTGGATACCAACCATGTGGCGCTAGTTGGATATCAACCATGTGGCGCTAGTTGGATATCAACCAGGTGGCGCTAGTTGGATATCAACCAGGTGGCGCTAGTTGGATATCAACCATGTGGCACTAGTTGGATATCAACCAGGTGGCGCTAGTTGGATATCAACCAGGTGGCGCTAGTTGGATATCAACCATGTGGCGCTAGTTGGATATCAACCAGGTGGCGCTAGTTGGATATCAACCATGTGGCGCTAGTTGGATATCAACCATGTGGCGCTAGTTTGATATCAACCAGGTGGCGCTAGTTGGATATCGACCAGGTGGCGCTAGTTGGATATCAACCATGTGGCGCTAGTTTGATATCAACCAGGTGGCGCTAGTTGGATATCGTCCAGGTGCTAGTTGGATATCGACCATGTGGCGCTAGTTGGATATCAACCAGGTGGCGCTAGTTGGATATCAACCATGTGGCGCTAGTTGGATATCAACCATGTGGCGCTAGTTGGATATCAACCAGGTGGCGCTAGTTGGATATCAACCAGGTGGCGCTAGTTGGATATCAACCAGGTGGCGCTAGTTGGATATCAACCAGGTGGCGCTAGTTTGATATCAACCAGGTGGCGCTAGTTGGATATCAACCAGGTGCTAGTTGGATATCGACCATGTGGCGCTAGTTGGATATCAACCATGTGGCGCTAGTTTGATATCAACCAGGTGGCGCTAGTTGGATATCAACCAGGTGGCGCTAGTTGGATATCGACCATGTGGCGCTAGTTTGATATCAACCATGTGGTGCTAGTTTGATATCAACCAGGTGGCGCTAGTTGGATATCAACCAGGTGCTAGTTGGATATCGACCATGTGGCGCTAGTTGGATATCAACCATGTGGCGCTAGTTTGATATCAACCAGGTGGCGCTAGTTGGATATCAACCAGGTGGCGCTAGTTGGATATCAACCAGGTGCTAGTTTGATATCAACCAGGTGGCGCTAGTTGGATATCAACCAGGTGGCGCTAGTTGGATATCAACCAGGTGGCGCTAGTTGGATATCAACCAGGTGGCGCTAGTTGGATATCAACCAGGTGGCGCTAGTTGGATATCAACCAGGTGGCGCTAGTTGGATATCAACCATGTGGCGCTAGTTGGATATCAACCATGTGGCGCTAGTTGGATATCAACCAGGTGCTAGTTTGATATCAACCAGGTGGCGCTAGTTGGATATCAACCATGTGGCGCTAGTTGGATATCAACCAGGTGGCGCTAGTTGGATATCAACCAGGTGGCGCTAGTTGGATATCAACCAGGTGGCGCTAGTTGGATACCAACCATGTGGCGCTAGTTGGATATCAACCAGGTGCTAGTTTGATATCAACCATGGCGCCAGTTGGATACCAACCAGGTGGCGCTAGTTGGATATCAACCAGGTGGCGCTAGTTGGATACCAACCATGTGGCGCTAGTTGGATATCAACCATGTGGCGCTAGTTGGATATCAACCAGGTGGCGCTAGTTGGATACCAACCATGTGGCGCTAGTTGGATATCAACCAGGTGGCGCTAGTTGGATACCAACCATGTGGCGCTAGTTGGATATCAACCAGGTGCTAGTTTGATATCAACCATGGCGCTAGTTGGATATCAACCAGGTGCTAGTTGCTTCCTCACTCTGCTAGGAGACGACCATCAGCTGTGGTTTCTATACTACAGAGCTGCGGACACATCATCTTGTACCAGGATTGTTTTTAACATGGTGGTACTGCTGAGTAAGGCGTTACATCTAGGAGCTACAATATTTATACACATATATATATATTTTTAAAGGTGGCGAAACGTATCTCCCATTCTTTGGGGAGAACCCTGTCATATATCGTTATTAAGGTCTGATCCAGATCAGCAGTCCAGCTAGGAGACGCTTGATACATACTCTCATGTCAGGGACCATGAGATCTCCCGTGTGTGTGTGTGTGTGTGTGTGTGTGTGTGTGTGTGTGTGTGTGTGTGGGGTGTGTAAAAATATGCTCAGTAAAGAGCAGCATAGCTACAAGCTGCAGCAGACATTGTTCAAGAGAGAATACATTTCTCAAGTAAAAGGTTTGCTGCCTTTGGACTAGGGGGATGTGCACGGTTATTGTAATATCCGAACGGACGTCAGTGTTCGAATACTAGTGTGAAAAATGCCTATTTTAAAACACTGAAAAGGCTTTTTCTAAATTAAATTATCCATGTGACATTGTTACATACAATGGATATAGCGTACCGTGACATTTCAAATTATTAATTGAATAAAACAAACTTGTCAAATGTAGTTATGATGTGCACCCGAGGAAAATAAATAAAAAGATTGGTCGCCTTCACATGTGTAGCTTGTAGTTTATCTCGGCCAAACAAAGCAGCAAAGAGTTTCAATGTGTAGCAAGTGGAGTGAGAGTTCAGTAACACAATATAAGATGGAGTAAAATGACTGAAATGAGAAGGAGCACGCTACAACGAGCAACCAACCAGTAGGCTGTTTTATCGGAATGGGGTTGGGGGAGAAAAAAAAGAACACGAGACCTCAATTAGCCTAGCTAGCTATAGCTGTCTAGGTTCTCTAAGCTACTCCAGTCAAGACAGACACTATTATACGGGCTGATGAATACACCGAACAATAAAATATATAACGCAACATGCAACAATTTCTAAAAATTGGACTGAGTTATAGTTCATAAGGAAATCCGTCAATTGAAATAAATAAATTAGGGCCCCACGAGAGGTGCAGCGGTCTAAGGCACTGCTTGAGTCGTCACTACAGACCCGGGTTCGATCCTAGGCTGTGTCACAAATGGCCGTGACCGGGGAGTCCCATTGGGCGGCGCACAATTGGTCCAGCATCGTTCAGGTTAGGGGAGGGTTTGGCCTGGAGGGGCATTACTTGGCTCATCGCGCCCTAGTGACACCTTGTGGTGTGCCGGGCTTCTGCAGGCTGACTATGGTCATCAGTTGACTAGTTCCGGGTTTAGCGGAACTGACTATGGTCATCAGTTGACTAGTTCCGGGTTTAGCGGAACTGACTATGGTCATCAGTTGACTAGTTCCGTGTTTAGCGGAACTGACTATGGTCATCAGTTGACTAGTTCCGGGTTTAGCGGAACTGACTATGGTCATCAGTTGACTAGTTCCGGGTTTAGCGGAACTGACTATGGTCATCAGTTGACTAGTTCCGGGTTTAGCGGAACTGACTATGGTCATCAGTTGACTAGTTCCGTGTTTAGCGGGCGGGTGTTAAGAAGCGCGGTTTGGCGGGTCATGTTTTAGAGGATGCGTGACTCGATCGACGCCTCTCCCGAGCCCGTTGGAGAGTTGCAGCGATGAGACAACACCGTAATTGGATCGCAATTGGATATCACGAAATTGGGGAGAAAAAGGGGAGAAAATAAACAAATAAACTGCTAAAATAATATATACCAAAAAATTAGCTATAGACTTCACATGACTGGGAATAAAGATACGAATCTTTTGGTCACAGATCCTTTTATTTTTAAAGTAGGGGCGTGGATCAGAAAACCAGTCAGCCTGACATCTCCTTTGCATAGAATTGATCAGGCTTGTACACAGTGTCACTCTACCGTGACAGGCAATCACTATTTACTGCTGCAGAAGTGATGCTTTGCCTTCATTTTTTCGATTCGGTCAGGGGAGAGGACAGGTCTAGCCTGGTCCCAGATCTGTTTGCTGCTCATTGTCAACCAAGTGACAAGGGAGTTGGCGTGATAGCACAAACAGACAAGCACTAAGGCTATACGAGGACAGGTCCACAGACAGGGTGGGTTTGAAGATGGGGAAGATGAAGAGCTGGGCCACTATTAAAGTGTCTCAGAGAAGAAGTGCTGATTTAGGATCAACTCCCCTCCTGTCCATATAATGGTATTCATAACCCCTCCTATGCTTTATGGACACAGCCCTGACGTTCCAGTGGGGAATACATTTTGAATATAAAAGGACTAGTGTGCATGACTCAAAAGAGTCTGAGTTAGCAGCCCTGTCTACTGAAGTGAAGACATCCTCCTGTGGGCTCCGTGACAGAAACACAGACAACCGGATGTCTGTTGCAACGGGCTGCCTCACAAATGGCACACTATTCAGAGCCCTTGTTAAAACCATTTAAAACGTAAGAGCACCTTTCTCAGAGCTGTGAGAGCAGGGTAAAGCTGCGTGTGGTGTGAATGGCCCATCAGCGTTAGCGAGCTAGAGAAACAAACAAGCTTTATAAATAGCTCTCATTAACGAGAATCACCTGGCGAAGCTCAATTTAACGCTAGCTTTAAATCCTCTTAGCAGTACTGTACTGCTCTCGTCTCTATTGACACTAGACAGACGCATACACAAACAGACTAAATGTGTACTACACTACTCCATCCTCAAGACAAGAGGGGCTTCACAGTTCAGTGTTTTTACTGGCAGGAACTGAGGAATTCTACAGAAACCAGTAACCTCATACATACGAACTGCTAGAAATAGACTACTGTAGTAGGTACCATTCACATAAAGCACTTCTGAGATGGCTTACATTTATAGAGGTGAGTCCATAGGCCTACGTATAGAGAGGTAAGAGCCTAATGTCAATACAACAGCCGTTCTTATTGCCCAGAACTGTACATGCCTTGTTTTAACAGTGCAGATGACCTGTTGACCCTGCCATTACAGATTTGGAGCCAATAAGAGGCCAGGGAACCATACACATTTGAGCAAGAGGCCCATTTCAGTGAGTTATTGGGAGGCGCCGAAGAGCACAACAAGGTCTTTCTCCCATATGGCACCCTACTCTCTAACATAGGGACAACTACCCATAAGGCACTGGTAAACAAAAAAACAGTACCACATCTATAGGGAATAAGGAGCCATTTGAGAAGCAGTCACAGAGAGCGACCAACAAGTAGAGCGACCCACAATGTTCTCATGTTGCTGGAAGCCTCAAAGACAGGTCACTTCCTGTCAGAATGAGCACTTCCCTAAGAGATTAAGAAACCAGTTGATGCGTCTTAAACGGCACCCTAGTACCTATGGGGGCTCTGGTCAAATGTAGTGCACTATATAGGGAATAGGGTGCAGTCTTAGATGCAGGACGCAGACACCAGCTCTGCCTCCGCACGAACCACAGGACTTTTTAAGAGTATGAGACATGTTGTTTTTCCTCACACCTCTAGTCAGCGTAGAAGAAGAGGTGAAATTGGAGGAACACAAATAACACATAATTTAAAACTTGTATAGCGGCTTTTCAAAGAATCTCAAAGCGCATTTAAAAAATACATTGATATGCTGGAGATTGAAAAGCCTCTAGTCGGCTTCAGATGAAGTTTCACCGATAAGCGATATTCAATAAAAAAAGGATAGGGCAAAAATTGAATCTCAATCTTATCTGAACATAAGAATACGATTCCCTTGGTTACTGACAATCTCATGACGTGTCACTATGGTCACCGTGTAACAAAACACTTGAAACATTATTTCTTGGATAACTGTGCTTTTGGATGGCAATTTGAGAAACGACACTAATTTCCCCACTGTAAAACAGTAATATCGGCAGATATATCAGTATCGGTAAAGTTTTGTATATAGGTTAAAAACTATATATATATATATAAAAAATGTTTTAAAGAGCACAGTTTGAAAGATATGGCAAATAGAAATCAAACCGGGTGGACATCAGAAATAGATGGGAGAGGTTGAGGGTAGAAGAAGGACAGGAGAAAAATGAACAAAATAGAACTATTGTAAAATAGACTGTGTCCATGAAATGTATATAGTATGTATGAGCTGAAAATACAGGCCTCCGTGCTGCTGTTCACTAGTTTACTCCAACTGGGGGAAGGGTTTGAGGGTAATTAAGAAAAAGTTTTTTTTTTTTTTTAAGATATGAATATATTTAGATGTTTATGTACAGTTGAAGTCGGAAGTTTACATACACTTAGGTTGGAGTCATTAAAACTTGTTTTTCAACCACTCCACAAATTTCTTGATAACAAATTATAGTTTTGGCAAGTCGGTTAGGACATCTACTTTGTGCAAGACAAGTAATTTTTCCAACAATTGTTTACAGACAGATTATTTCACTGTATCACAATTCCAGTGGGTCAGAAGTTTACATACACTAAGTTGACTGTGCCTTTTAAACAGGTTAGAAAATTCCAGAAAATGATGTCATGGCTTTGGAAGCTTCCGATAGGCTAATTGACATCATTTGAGTCAATTGGAGGTGTACCTGTGGATGTATTTCAAGGCCTACCTTCAAACACAGTGCCTCTTTTTTTGACATCATGGGAAAATCAAAAGAAATCAGCCAAGACATCAGAAAAAAACTTGTAGACCTCCACAAGTCTGGTTCATCCTTGGGAGCAATTCTCAAACACCTGAAGGTACCACGTTCATCTGTACAAACAATAGTACACAAGTATAAACACCACGGGACCACACAGCCGTCATACCACTCAGGAAGGAGACGCGTTCTGTCTCCTAGAGATGAACGCACTTTGGTGCGAAAAGTGCAAATCCATCCCAGAACAACAGCAAAGAACATTGTGAAGATGCTGGAGGAAACAGGTACAAAAGTATCTATATCCACAGAAAAATGTGTCCTTTAAATCGATATAACCTGAAAGGCCGCTCAGCAAGGAAGAAGCCACTGCTCCAAAACCGCCATAACAAAGCCAGACTACGGTTTGCAACTGCACATACCGTACAAAGATCGTACTTTTTGGAGAAATGTCCTCTGGTCTGAATAAACAAAAATAGAACTGTTTGGCCATAACGACCATCATTATGTTTGGAGGAAAAAGGGGGAGGCTTGCAAGTCGAAGAACACCATCCCAACCGTGAAGCACAGGGGGTGGCAGCATCATGTTGTGGGGGTGCTTTGTTGCAGGAGGGACTGGTGCACTTCACAAAATAGATGGCATCATGAGGAAAGAGGAAAATTATGTGGATAATTGAAGCAACATCTCAAGACATCAGTCAGGAAGTTAAAGCTTGATCTCAAATGGGTCTTCCAAATGGACAATGACCCCAAGCATACTTCCAAAGTTGTGGCAAAATGGCTTAAGGACAACAAGTCAAGGTATTGGAGTGGCCATCACAAAGCCCTGACCTCAATCCTATAGAAAATTTGTGGGCAGAACTGAAAAAGCGTGTGCGAGCAAGGAGGCCTACAAACCTGACTCAGTTACACCAGCTCTGTCAGGAGGAATGGGCCAAAATTCACCCAACTTCTTGTGGGAAGCTTGTGGAAGGCTACCCGAAACATTTGACCCAAGTTAAACAATTTAAAGGCAATGCTACCAAATACTAATTGAGTGTATGTAAACTTCTGACCCACTGGGAATGTGATGAAAGAAATAAAAGCTGAAATAAATCATTCTCTCTACTATTATTCTGACATTTCACATTTTTTAAATAAAGTGGTGATCCTAACTGACCTAAGACAGGGAATTTTTACTAGGATTAAATGTCAGGAATTGTGAAAAACAGTTTAAATGCATTTGGCTAAGGTGTATGTAAACTTCAACTGTATGTATGTATGTATGTATGTATGTATGTATGTATGTATGTATGTATGTATGTATGTATGTATGTATGTATGTACACACACCCGATCAAAAGTTGTACAACATCTACTCATTCCAGGGTTTTTCTTTATTTTTACTATTTTCTACATTGTAGAATAATAGTGAAGATATCAAAAATATGAAATAACACATATGGAATCATGTAGTAACCAAAAAAGGTGTTAAACATATAAAAAATATATTTTATATTTGAGATTCTTGAAATAGCCACCCCTTTGCCTTGATGACAGCTTTGCACACTCTTGGCATTCTCTCAACCAGCTTCATAAGGTACCTGGAATGTCTTTCAATTATCAAGTGTGCCTCCTTAAAAAGTTAATTTGTGGGGGCCTCCCGGGTGGCGCAGTGGTCTAGGGCACTGCAGCGCTAGCTGCGCCACCAGAGACTCTGGGTTCGCGCCCAGGCTCCGTCGCAGCCGGCCGCGACCGGGAGGTCCGTGGGGCGACGCACAATTGGCCTAGCGTCGTTCGGGTTAGGGAGGGTTTGGCCGGTAGGGATATCCTTGTCTCATCGCACACCAGTGACTCCTGTGGCGGGCCGGGCGCAGTGCGCGCTAATCAAGGAAGCCAGGTGCACGGTGTTTCCTCCGACACATTGGTGCGGCTGGCTTCCGGGTTGGAGGCGCGCTGTGTTAAGAAGCAGTGCGGCTTGGTTGGGTTGTGCTTCGGAGGACGCATGGCTTTCGACCTTCGTCTCCGAGCCCGTACGGGAGTTGTAGCGATGAGACAAGGGTTAATTAGGTTAAGGTTAATTACTAACAATTGGATACCACGAAATTGGGGAGAAAAAGGGGTATAATTTATTTTAAAATTAAAATAAAAAAAGGTTAATTTGTGGTATTTCTTTCCTTCTTAACGCATTTATTTATTTATTTATTTAACTAGGCAAGTCAGTTAAGTTGTACCTAAGAAGGTAAACTAAACTATTCACTATCATACAGGATATAGTTATATTGGCGCTAGGACGCTAGGCTAAGCTAAGACGCTAGGCTCCCGAGTGGCACAGAGTTCTAAGGCACTGCATGTCAGCGCTCGAGACGTCACTACAGACCCTGGTTCGATTCCAGGCTGTATCACAACCGGCCGTGATTGGGAGTACCATAGGGCCCAGCGTCGTCCCGGTTTGGCTGGGGTAGGCCGTCATTGTAATTAAGAATTTGTTCTTAACTGACTTGCCTGGTTAAATAAAGGCAAAAAAAAAAAAAATATATATATATATATATATATATATATATATATATATATATATATATATATATATATATAACCTGTTAACCACAAATAAATGTTCTTAACTCATGTTTAATATTTTGAGTTTCTTTAAATCCTTCAGAGTTAATTATGGGGTCATTTTCATGCACACAGTAAGTAGAGAGGAATTGTAGTTATATCCAACTCACCTGGCTCCAGTTTAATAATCTTGACAGCAGCAAGCTCTCCCGTTTGGATATTTCGAGCCTGAAAGAGAGAACAAGAGTGTGGACCGGGGAGCCAGTCAGTGTTGGGGAATAATAGTCGCACAATATCATGAAACCCCTGTTATCAGATAGGCCTATATATTGGGGGGCAGAATTAAAATTCAAACTGTAAAATTATGTTACTGTATATCCCTATCCATTAGTCACGAGTTAGTTCAGTTCAAATGGGGCTGTGGTTCTTCATACGGGTACTGACCAAACCAGAGAGACACCACCAGACAGTCCTGAAATGTTTAGGTCATGATTCAGTGTTTCCATCTGGGCCGGAGGAAGTAGGTCGCCATCAGCCTCAAATCTAGCTCAAGACGCTAAGCTAGGATATGTCTCCTAAAGGAGTCCTCGTACAGAGCTTCTAGGATATGTCTCCTAAAGGAGTCCTCGTACAGAGCTTCTAGGATATGTCTCCTAAAGGAGTCCTCGTACAGAGCTTTCGGGAAAGCATTCAGAGCCCTTGACTTTTTCCACATTTTGTTACGTTACAGCCTTATTCTAAAATGGATTAAATTTGATTTTTCCTCATTCCACACAATACCTCATAATGCTGAAGCATAAACAGGTTTTCAGACATTTTGGCAAATTATCACATGTACACAAGTATTCAGCCCATTTACTCAGTACTTTGTTGACGCACCATTGGCAGCGATTAGCCTCGAATCTTCTTGGGTATGACGCTACAAGCTTGGCACACCTGTATTTGGGGAGGGTCTCCACTTTCTTCTATGCAGAGTCTTTCAAGCCCTGTCAGGTTGGATGGGGATCGTCGCTGCACAGCTATTTTCAGGTCTCTCCAGAGATGTTTGATCGGGTTCAGACTTGTCCCGAAGCCACTCCTGCGTTGTCCTGGTTGTGTGCTTAGGGCCGTTGTCCTGTTGGAAGGTTAACCTTCGACCCAGTCGGAGGTCCCGAGTGCTCTGGAGAAGCTTTTCATCAAGGATCTCTGTACCTCTTTCCCTCGATCCTGACTAGTCTCCCTGTCGCTGAAAAACATCCCCACAGCATGATGCCGCCGCCAAGATTCACCGTAGGGATGGTGCCAGGTTTCCTCCAGATGTGACGCTTGCATTCAGGTCAAAGAGTTCAATCTTGGTTTCATCAGACCAGAGAATCTTGTTTCTCATCAAATCAAATTTTATTTGTCACATACACATGGTTAGCAGATGTTAATGCGAGTGTAGCGAAATGCTTGTGCTTCTAGTTCCGACCATGCAGTAATAACCAACGAGTAATCTAACCTAACAATTCCACAACTACTACCTTATACACACAAGTGTAAAGGGATAAAGAATATGTACATAAAGATATATGAATAAGTGATGGTACAGAACGGCATAGGCAAGATGCAGTAGATGGTATAGAGTACAGTATATACATATGAGATGAGTAATGTAGGGTATATAAACATAAAGTGGCATAGTTCAAAGTGGCTAGTGATAGATGTATTACATAAAGATGGCAAGATGCAGTAGATGATATAGTAGATGCAGCAGATGATATAGTAGATGCAGCAGATGATATAGTAGATGCAGCAAGATAGAGTAGATGATATAGTACATGCAGCAAGATGCAGTAGATGATATAGTGCATGCAGCAAGATGCAGTAGATGCAGTAGTTCTCATGGTCAGAGTCTTGAGGTGCCTTTTGGCAAACTCCAAGCGGGCTGTCATGTGCCTTTTACAGAGAAGTGGCTTCCGTCTGGCTACTCAACCATAAAGGCCTGATTGGTGGAGTGCTGCAGAGATGGGAGAACCTTCCAGAAGGACAACCACCTCCACAAAGGAACTCTGGAGCTCTGTCAGAGTGACCATCGGGTTCTTGGTCACGTCCCTGACCAAGGCCGTTCTCCCCCGATTGCTCAGTTTGGCTGGGTGGCCAGCTCTAGGGAGATTCTTGGTGGTTCCAAACTTCTTCCATTTAAGAATGATGAAGGCCACTTTTCTTGGGGACCTTCAAATGGCACAGAAATGTTTTGGTACCCTTCCCCAGATCTGTGCCTCGACACAATCCTGTCTCGGAGCTCTACGGACAATTCCTTAGACCTCATGGCTTGGTTTTTACTCTGACATGCACTGTCAACTGGAGGACCTTATATAGACAGGTGTGTGCCTTTCCAAATCATGTCCAATCAATTGAATTTACCACAGGTGAACTCCAATCATGTTGTAGAAACATCTCAAGGATGATCAATGGAAACAGGATGCACCGGAGCTCAGTTGAGTCTCATAAAGGGTCTGAATACTTATGTAAATAAGGTTTCATGCCTCCCGAGTGGCGCAGTGGTCTAAGGTACTGCATCGCAGAGCTGGCTGTGCCACTAGAGATTCTGGGTTCGAGTACAGGCTCTGTCGCAGCCGGCCGCGACAACGTTCAAGCTATATTACTGTTGTTTGTCCCTCTTGAGACACCGTAGCAACATCATAGCCATTATTAGCCAGTAACACAATTTCACAGCTAGCAATGTTGTTTGGTGCAGTACTTGTCAAGTGAAATGTGAAAACTAGGAGTGCACTGCAGACAGAAGGACCTATCTGCTACACTCTCCCGTCTCGTTGAATGACAGAAAACACTTCATTGAAAAACACTATCCATAGTTCCCACCCCTACTGTTGACAAATCACCGACAAAGGGGAGTAGACGTCGGCTACCGAACATCGACTTGACTCAAGAAAACAATGTGCGAGCAAAGGGCCCCCCCAAAAAAACTGCTGAACACCAAAACGTCACTAAATTTCGGCATAATATAATGCGAACTGTTTCGACTGTTCATGCTAGCAGATACCCATTGGCTTCCAGTCGCGAAACTACCTCTTAACTTCCTTCATAATGGACAGAGACATAAAAATGGTATCCACGACTTCAATCAGACTCGGGGGAAGTCGATAAAGGGTCTCATTGCCAGTGCCTTCCGAGTGGCGCAGTGGTCTAAGGCACTGCATCGCAGTACTAGCCACTAGACATTCTGGGTTCGAGTCCAGGCTCCGTCACAGCCGGCCGGGAGACCAACAGGTCGACGCACAATTGGCCCAGCGTCGTCCAAGTTAGGGGAGGGTTTGACCGGCAGGGATGTCCTTGTGCCATTGCGCATTAGCGACTCCTGTGGCGGGCGCAGTGCACGCTGACACAGTCGCCAGGTGTACGGTGTTTCCTCCGACACATTGGTGCGGCTGGCTTCCGGGTTAAGTGAGCGTTGTGTCAAGAAGCAGTGCGGCTTGGTTGGGTCGTGTTTCGGAAGACGCACGGCTCTCGACCTTCGCCTCTCCGAGTCCATACGGGAGTTGCAGCGATGAAAGACTGTACCAATTGGATACCACGAAAAAGGTGCTTAAAAAAATTATAAATCTCAAAGTATCCCTTTAAGGTATACAAACAACATCACACAAGACATACAGAGACTAGGCAAAGCTGTGATACTGTATGTGCAAAAGGTTTTGTACTTATGTTGAACTTAAGACAGCAGGTAGCCTAGTGGTGAGAGCGTTGGGCCAGTAACCGAAAGGTTGCTAGATCGAATCCCCGAGCTGACAAGGTAAAAATCTGTCGTACTGTGGCAGTTAACCCATAATACCGTCATTGTAAATAAGAATTTGCTCTTAACTGACTTGTTTAGTTAAAGGTAAAAATAAAATTGAAATAAAAAAGGCTAATTGATTTCAGGATGAAAAGCAAAAGTCCATTATTTTGTCTTAGCCAAGTCCCTCTACCCCCAAAGCCAAGTCCCTCCACCCCCACAGCCAAGTCCCCCCCCCCCCCCCCCCCAACAGCCCCGCAATACCTACACACACACACAGCCAAGTTCCGGCACACACACACACAGCCAAGTCCCGCAACACCTACACACACACACAGCCAAGTTCCGGCACACACACACACACACACACAGCCAAGTCCCGCAACACCTACACACACACACAGCCAAGTTCCGGCGCGCACACACACACACACACACACACGCACACACAGCCAAGTCCCGCAACACCTACACACACACACACAGCCAAGTTCCACCACACACACACACAGCCAAGTCCCGCCACACACACACAGCCAAGTCCCGCCACACACACACACACACAGCCAAGTCCCGCCACACACACACAGCCAAGTCCCGCCACCCCCACCACACGTCTCCCTCTCTGGTATTGCACTCTGATAGAGATGCTCAGTCTACTTTCATTGAATTTCCACAAAGGGAGGATTCATCGCTCCAAGAGGTCCAGGAACTACCTTCCTGTTCAAACCGGTGTTACATTTCTCAAATTAAAGTTTGCACATTACAACAAAATCAGTCCAGGATAAAATATGAATAAGCAAAATATTGTCGGTTTAATCTTCAATACTGATTCACCTCCCCATTTATAGACTTGGGACAATAAACAGACAGAGATAGATGAAAGTCCAGGGATAGAATTGAAGGATTTTGGGCACTGGCAAGCCTGGCTAGTAGACCACAATTTTCACTACATCAGTTATAAAAACCTGTGCCATGAGATTACTTAAAAATTCCCAATTTTACTTTCTGGCAGGCTAGTTGGGAACATTTTCTACAAGCCTAGTCTGATAGGTACTAGCTTCGGGCTAGCATAAAATGTCCATCCCTGGATGAAACACACTTTTCATCAAAAAAAGAGACGAGCCGAGTAACAAAACAACCAATCAAACTCAACCCTCATGGGTTTACTTCCTGGTCCTCTCAATTTGACAAATATCTCCAACACATCTGTGCCCTACAGCAGACCAACATCATTGTTTAGGGGGGGGGGGGGGGGACTTTTCAAATTTGAAGTATTTCCCGCTGTCAGTACGGCAAAGAACACTCCCACTCGGGTCATATGTTTAGACAAGGACCTGATCGTATTTCACTCTGCCTGCCGTAGTCCTGGTCTGCATATCAAATGGCACCCTATTCCCTATTTAGCCCTATGTGCTCTGGTCAGAAATAGTGCACTAAATAGGGTGCCATTTGGAACTTGGCTTGCGTGTTCATGGCTCTCTCTGGGAAAATACCAGGCACTGCATTCCACCAGTGGCCTGCCTCGGCTGTGGGGGTGTCTGGGGTGGGACTGGCCTTCCACAGATTACTTTGTGAGGCGAGGGCTTGACAGACTAGCTGTTTCAACTTTCACACACTGGAGCAAATCGGTAGCCATTACAAATAGGTAAACAAGAACACTTAAAAAAATAATAATAATAATAATAATTGTTTACATGCAACTGTCTGCACAATTGTGATTTTGAACTTGGGAAGAGACAGGAAAATGTCTAGATTGGAAGGCTCAAATCCGATCCAATAAATTGTCCCTTTGTTAAGTAAATAGACTCTCTCTCTCTCTCCTCAAAGCTTTGCCAGGAAAATGGGAGCTGGATCACTCCTAGCTTTCCCTTCCAATCCATCTAGCTTCTACTTTAACCACATGCTCCATCAAACAATAACAGAGGTGGGGGGGTTGCAGTACAACGCTTTATTACATAGGGTATTTCCCAAGTGGCACCCTAGTCCCTATATAGTGCACTACTTTAGACCAGGGCCCATAGCGCACTGGTCAAAAGTAGTGCTCTATGTAGGGACTAGGGTGCCATTTGGGAAATAACCATTGGTTACTACAGGGTTACAGATGCATCCTACAATAAATAGTCTGGTGGTTCATACTGGGAGGACTAAATACAACACAGGGCCACTATGAAAAACGACCTGACAAAAGTTCAGGTTTTTCTGGCAGTGAATAACATCAAGAAAGGCATTGGGTTGCCCAAATGATTCCTTCTTCCCAGTTATAAAATCAGTGTACTGTGTAGATCGTCGCTATCGTAGAATGATTCTGGTTCTGACTGTACAGCCAAGTACGTGGACCTGCTTAGCAATGTTCTGACGACGTCATTAAAACATATGAAAGACCTTCATGAGTAAAGATATTGGTTCAATCCATCCCGTGTAGCTACTACCTGATAGAATAAATAGGTTAGACGTAGAAACTTCTATTCACTGTCGTTGCTACATCACGTGTGGAATTTTCCTTGTTGCTACATTAAAAAAAAGACAACAAAAACAGGAAATCAACTCCAGGTCATTTTTTTTATTTATTTAAGAAATCTGTTAATGTATTCCCACGCATAGTAGAGATACACGACGTGAAATTTGAAAATTGAAGTTTGAAATGACTGTTTTAGTCTAACATTATATCTGTTTGGGCTTCTTGCGGTCAATTTGCAGTCTACAAATTATTTGTAATTATGTTCCACCCCTCCAACTATCCGCTCAAGAAAAAAAGTGAAGAGAAAAAAAAAACGGCCCGCGGGTGAATCGAGTTGAAGATCCCTGCGGTAGACTGCTGTGTCCTTCAGCTACTGTATTAGGAACCCAAAACACTGGAGTGATAACATGGTGGGCAGATGCTAAACTCATCAGGAGTAAATGAAAGCCTTTGTGGTAGGTGACTCACCACTCTAAAATAAATCCTCGACAAAACTTCACAAGACAGCTCCTGTCAAAACAGGCAAAAGTGAATAAAAAAAAATGGATAACTAAGAGCTTGATAACGTACCTAGGTATACGTTTTCTATTAACTTCAGGCTGCAAAAAAATCGTTTAAAACAGATAACAAAATACTTCACATGCCATGTAGATGAGCATTCATTTTAGTTTCCATTCAAAAACTAAAATGCCCCTGTAACTACTGGCAAACTGACAACTGTAAAAGTTCAGTGCTTTGCATCAAGGTGCTAGTAGGCTATACAACATACACACCGCCATCGCAGAACTTTACTAACATCTTGGATATAAAAGCTTTAACACATTGCGAGAGAGAGAAATGAAATACGGGCCTGGGGGAGTGAAATCCTACCTTGACAACTTCATGTCAGTAACTCTGGCCAGATTTCAATAGGAATTAGATAGGGGATAGAAGTACTCAAGCACAGGGATATCGTGCCTCTCAACAGATGTGTGTGCTTGTTTTGGTTAGACAAAGATCTAAATTAAGAACAACCAAATCTAATACAGACTGTTTATTCAGTTTGATGGTAGCTTAAAAAATACCTTGTACACATCTCCATATGTGCCGCTCCCAACTCGTTGAATAAGCTCGAAATCCTGCTGTGGGTTTTTTCTTTGAATTTCTCCACTAGGTCTTGGAAAGATATCCATAGCAGCTAGCTAATTGGCTGGATAGCTTGTCAACACCTAGTTACTTTACATTTAGCTTGTGCAAATACACGTCACTATCATTCGAGAGGAGTACTTCAAGTTGTGATAACTTCTCTAAAGTTGCAGAAGTGCTGCTTCCAAATCTGGCCTCTGGTCCATTTCCTGCCAATGAGACAGAGAAGAAAAGAACAGTTAATGAGGAAACCTCTAGCTAATAGCTTGGTGCCTTGAACTGCACACACACACACACACACACGTAGTATTGCTAAATACTGCACAATTTAAACACTTGCCCACCAATCCCCCCTTCCCCAAAACACGTAAATATTGGACTATAAATTGTGCCTTCCATTATTATACTAATGCTATAATGTTCATTATACTCTGACATTTACTTTATGTTCGTATTCTTAGATTTTATCATTTATTTTTGTCGTTGCATTGTTGAGAAGGTACATGCAAGTAACGTTAAGCATTTCGTTGGACGGTGTATAGTAAGTTCTACTATGTGTATCCTGTACATACTACTAATGAAACTTGAAAGTTTAAGGTAGCTACAAACCACAGATATAATTTCACAACACAGACAGTCAAGAATCAATTTATTCGCTGGCCAGCCGGTTAGGTTGAGGATAGCAAGCTAACTAACAGTAACTAACTTCCAAGCGGCTAACGTTAGTTACGAAAAAGTCAGCAGATAAACAATAGATTGATCATTGAATTTATATAACGTTATAGTTCAACAAAATTGCTAACCGTCCACAACGTTAGAGTTAATCAAATTAGCTAGTTACTATAGCTACCGGAGCGATATTAAACTGTTTTTCAAAACGTAACGTTAGCTAAACTTCTGGTTGTCATCCTCCCTGTCTAATTAATAAAGTTACTAATTCAGACATCGGACAACAGACGAGTGCAATTAACTACCATGTAGAAACTAACAAGTGTTTCGGCCTTCCACTCCATGACCAGGAATTGGCAGCCTTGCTTGGAGCTAACGTTACTAGCTATCTATTTAGCATCCCCCCCAACTAACATTAGCTAACTAACCGTTAGCTAATCCAACGTATGCTCCACTTACCAATTACTCCATATACGTTTGACATACGAAAAGTCATATGTTTAATTCCTTTTCATCCCCCCCCCAAAAAATAAGGTATTATTTATTCCTCAGAGAAAGTGTAAACTTCTTGCTGGCTGCTCACTCAGCAACGGCAAAACGTATCTCGGCTGGAAGTCCAACCTCACGTGTTGTTACGTCATTTCCTCTTGTTGACAGTTCGAGCTGCTACTAACTAGGGAAAATGTACTTTATGCCACGCATGCATTTAACTGTAAAGGTTAACTAGATTGCAAGATAACAACAACTAGCATAATTGAATCGATCAAAAATCTATTGAAAGCATTGTTGTTGTCAAGAGGTAATGACTGTCACTCTGATAAATGATGTGCGACTACTGCCACCTAGCGATGCAAGCAGGCAACTGTAACAGAGAAGACGATTTAGCAGTATAAAACTATATAAATTCCTGTATAAATTACAACTCAAATTTGAGATTAATTTGGGATCATATGTGATGAGACCATTCATATTTAATTGTTGAATTGTATTATTTTTTAGAGTGGTAATTACACTTTCTTCTTCAGCTCTCCTCGTCTTGGCAAGAATACTCCCATATTTTCATAAATATTTTCCAACCTCATATTTAAAAAGCTCCCAGTTATTACTGTATGAATTGTCATTTATAGTTCTAAGTATTGTGAGATGTCCTCAAATCTTTTTTTTGACTCTCTGGGGGATGTGAAATCAATTGGGGAGGCTGAGGGGGGGGGGGGGGGGGGAACAGTTTAATGACCCTATTATAGTTGAACACATAATTTATTCAATTGAACAGTCTCCTGGGACTGTTGGTGTATCTGCTGAGTTTTACACAACGTTTTCTCAACATTTATCCCCATTTCTGTTAGAGGTCTTTTCTGAAAGCATTGCAAATAATGCTCTCCCTCCAAGTTCGACTCAAGGTCTGATTACATTAATACTTAAGCCCAAGAAAGACTTGCTTCTCCTCGATAATTGGCGTCCAATCTATCTGCTCAATAACGACTACAAAATATTAGCCTCTATATTTGCAAAAAAGAATGAAGGCAGTAATTGGACTCAATTATAGAAGAGACCCAATCTGGCTTCATGAGGAATAGACATATATCTAATCTTCAAAGACAGTTTTATTGTCTTCTTAGACTTTTATAAAGCCTTCGATACAGTGGAACATCTCTCCCTTGAGAAATTTGGTTTTGGGGAATTCTTTTGTAGTTCTAGTAAAACAATGTTTTATCAAATCAAATGTTTTGGGTCACATACACATGGTTAGCAGATGTTATTGTGAGTGTAGCGAAATGCTTGTGCTTCTAGTTCCTTCAGTGCAGTAATATCTAACAAGTAATCTAACAAATTCCCCAACAACTATCTAATACACACAAATCTAAAGGGGTGAATGAGAATATGTACATATAAATATATGGATGAGCGATGGCTGAGCGGCATAGGCAAGGTGCAATAGATGGTATAAAATACAGTATATACATTTGATATGAGTAATGTAAGATATATAAACATTATTAAAGTGGCATTATTTAAAGTGGCATTGTTTAAAGTGACTAGTGATCCATTTATTAAAGTGGCCAGTGATCGGGTCTCAATGCAGGCAGCAGCCTCTCTGAGTCAGTGATTGCTGTTTAGCAGTCTGATGGCCTTGAGATAGAAGTTGTTTTTCAGTCTCTCGGTCCCCGCTTTGATGCACCTGTACTGACCTCGCCTTCTGGATGGTAGCAGTGTGAACAGGCAGTGGCTCGGGTGGTTGTTGTCCTTAATGATCTTTTTTGCCTTCCTGTGACATCGGGTGTTATAGGTGTCATGGAGGGCAGGTAGTTTGCCCCCGGTGATCCATTATATGAATGGGAACAGTTCCATTAAATTAAAGCATGGCACTTCTCCTAGATTTGATAAGAGGAATTAGGCAAGGTTGCCCAATTTTGCCTTATCTCTTCCTGCTTGCAACCCAACTTCTTACAAGTTTTGTTAAATCCAGCGATATAAAAGGGATCTTTATAGCTGACAGAGATATTAAAAGGGGTCTCTATTGCTGACAGAGATATTAAAAAGGGTCTCTATTGCTGACAGAGATATTAAAAGGGATCTCTATTGCTGACAGAGATATTAAAAGGGATCTCTATTGCTGACAGAGATATTAAAAGGGATCTCTATTGCTGACAGAGATACTGAAAGGGATCTTTATAGCTGATAGAGATATTAAAAGGGATCTCTATTGCTGACAGAGATATTAAAAGGGATCTCTATTGCTGACAGAGATATTAAAAGGGATCTCTATTGCTGACAGAGATATTAAAATGGGTCTCTATTGCTGACACAGATACTGAAAGGGATCTCAATAGCTGACAGAGATATTAAAAGGGATCTCTATTGCTGACAGAGATATTAAAAGGGATCTCTATTGCAGCCCAGTCCCTAAATATTGACAACAAAATAGGTAAAGTGGTTGACCAGATGCTTTTCAACTTTATCTGGAAAAATTATACACTTTACATTAGGAAATCTGTCGTTATGAACACATATTAATATGGTGGTCTACTTTTTTGTTGTTGTTGATTTTCCTACTTTAAATAATACTTTTAAGATAAATTGGGCTAAAGATTTCTTAAAGAATCCAACATCAATATAGAATTTCATCCCTCATTATATCTTCTCTCGTTTTGGTGGCTTCAATTTTATGTTACTTTGTAACTATAGTAACTACAACATTGATCAGATTCCTACACCTAGAGAGTTTCGCCATAGTCTAGTCTGTTTAGACGTGTAGCCCGACCGCTATGTCACAACTTACTGGAATACATTGGTCACTAATATCTGTTGGGAAAAAAAGTTTGGTTATTACCACACAAATATCTGCTTGTTAACCAGGTGAAAGAGGTCTCTTTCAGAATGATCCATAAGTACGACCCTGTAAATCATTACCTGAAGAAACTCAAAAAAGACATTAACATGAACTGTACTTTTTGTGTTGACCATCCAGAAACAGTTTTGCATTTATTTTGACATTGTCTAGATGTAAAGAAATGATGGAACGATATTCATAGTTTTATAATTGTTAATATTCTTGATGAGTTTCGTTTTTATGGGAAAATGTGCTGCTCGGTTTCCTTAACTATAAAAAGGATACAGAAAAACAATATTACCTCATAAATCTAATTATGCTAATGATAAAAAAGTAATATTCATATATGTAAATTCACTCATATTAAACCACTCTTCTGTGTTTTCTAGAAGGAATTCTAGCAGTACATTAAGACCATTCAACATTCTTCTAATAAAAAAGCTGTTAAAACAATCATTTACATTACATTTAAGTCATTTAGCAGACGCTCTTATCCAGAGCGACTTACAAATTGGAAAGTTCATACATATTCATCCTGGTCCCCCCGTGGGGAATGAACCCACAACCCTGGCGTTGCAAGCGCCATGCTCTACCAACTGAGCCACACGGGACACGGGACCAATCCACATGTGTGCATCCTCTAAGGCCTTTGTATAATTTGTAATTTGTTGCATATGTTATCATTGTCTGTTTGTATACTTCTTGTATGAATGTTTACTGTTTTTTTCTGCAATAATTGAAAAAATATATATATACATACACTACCGGTCAAAAGTTTTAGAACACCTACTAATTCAGTCCAACTCATCCCAAACCATCTCAATTGGGTTGAGGTCGGGTTATTGTGGAGGACAGGTCATCTGATGCAGCACTCCATCACTCTCCTTCTTGGTCAAATAGCCCTTACACAGCCTGGAGGTGTGTTGGGTCATTGTCCTGTTGAAAAACAAATTATAGTCCCACTAAGCCCAAACCAGATGGGATGGCGTGTCACTGCCTAATGCTGTGATAGCCATGCTGGTTAAGTGTGCCTTGAATTCTAAATAAATCCCAGACAGTGTCACCAGCAAAGCCCCCCCCCCCCCCCCCCACACACACCATAACACCTCCTCCTCCATGCTTTACGGTGGGAAATACACAGAGATCATCCGTTCACCCACACCGAGTCTCACAAAGACACGGCGGTTGGAACCAAAAATCTCCAATTTGGACTCCAGACCAAAGGACAAATTTCCACCGGTCTAATGTCCATTGCTCATGTTTCTTGGCCCAAGCAAGTCTCTTCTTTTTATTGGTGTCCTTTAGTAGTGGTTTCTTTGCAGCAATTTGACCATGAAGGCCTGTTTCACACAGTCTCCTCTAAACAGTTGATGTTGAGATGTGTCTGTTACTTGAACTTGAAGCATTTATTTGGACTGCAATTTCTGAGGCTGATAACTCCGATGAACTGATCCTCTGCAGCAGAGATAACTCTGGGTCTTCCTTTCCTGTGGCGGTCCTCATGAGAGACAGTTTCATCATAGTGCTTGATGGGTTTTGCAACTGCACTTGAAGAAACTTTCAAAGTTCTTGAAATGTTCCGTATTGACTGATCTTCATGTCTTAAAAATAATGATGGACTGTTGTTTCTCTTTGCTTATTATCCTCTGCCGTTGTTGCAACCCCTATTACCAGTCTGTTCAACCTCTCTTTCATATCGTCCGAGATCCCTAAAGATTGGAATGGGGTGACACTCTAGACCCAAACTGTTATAGACCTATATCCATCCTGCCCTGCCTCTCTAAAGTCTTCGAAAGCCAAGTTAATAAACAGATCACTGACCATTTCGAATCGCACCGTACCTTCTCCGCTGTGCAATCCGGTTTCCGAGCTGGTCACGGGTGCACCTCATTCACGCTCAAGGTACTAAACGATATCATAACCGCCATCGATAAAAGACAGTACTGTGCAGCCGTCTTCATCGATCTGGCCAAGGCTTTCAACTCTGTCAATCACTGTATTCTTATCGGCAGACTCAATAGCCTTGGTTTCTCAAATGACTGCCTCGCCTGGTTCAACTACTTCGCAGACAGAGTTTAGTGTGTCAAATCGGAGGGCCTGTTGTCCAGACCTCTGGCAGTCTCTATGGGGGTACCACAGTGTTCAATTCTCGGGCCGACTCTTTTCTCTGTATATATCAATGATGTTGCTCTTGCTGCGGGTGATTCCCTGATCCACCTCTACGCAGACGACACCATTCTGTATACACTGTGTTAACTAACCTCCAAACGAGCTTCAACGCCATACAACACTCCTTCCGTGGCCTCCAACTGCTCTTAAACGCTAGTAAAACCAAATGCATGCTTTTCAACCGTTCGCTGCCCGCACCCGCCTGCCCGACTAGCATCACTACCCTGGACGGTTCTGACCTAGAATATGTGGACAACTACAAATACCTAGGTGTCTGGCTAGACTGTAAACTCTCCTTCCAGACTCATTTTAAACATCTCCAATCCAAAATCAAATCTAGAATCGGCTTTCTATTTCGCAACAAAGCCTCCTTCACTCACGCCGCCAAACTTACCCTAGTAAAACTGACTATCCTACCGATCCTCGACTTCGACAATGTCATCTACAAAATAGCTTCCAATACTCTACTCAGCAAACTAGATGCAGTCTATCACAGTGCCATCCGTTTTGTTACCAAAGCCCCTTATACCACCCACAACTGCGACCTGTATGCTCTAGTCGGCTGGCCCTCGCTACATATTCATCGCTAGACCCACTGGCTCCAGGTCATCTATAAGTCTATGCTAGGTAAAGCTCCGCCTTATCTCAGCTCACTGGTCACGATAACAACACCCACCCGTAGCACGTGCTCCAGCAGGTATATCTCACTGGTCATCCCCAAAGCCAACACCTCCTTTGGCCGCCTTTCCTTACAGTTCTCTGCTGCCAGTGACTGGAACGAATTGAAAAAAATCGCTGAAGCTGGAGACTTATATTTCCCTCACTAACTTTAAACATCAGCTATCTGAGCAGCTAACCGATCGCTGCAGCTGTACATAGTCCATATGTAAATAGCCCACCCAATCTACCTACCTCATCCCCATATTGTTTTTATTTACTTTTCTGCTCTTTTGCACACCAGTATCTCTACTTGCACATCATCATCTGCTCATTTATCACTCCAGTGTTAATATGCTAAATTGTGAATAACTTCGCTACTATGGCCTATTTATTGCCTACCTCCTCACGCCATTTGCACACACTGTATATAGACTTTCTTTTTTTATATTGTGTTATTGACCGTACGCTTGTTTATTCCATGTGTAACTCTGTGTTGTTGTTTGTGTCGCACTGCTTTGCTTTATCTTGGCCAGGTCGCAGTTGTAAATGAGAACTTGTTCTCAACTAGCCTACCTGGTTAAATAAAGGTGAAATAATTTTTTATTTTTTTATTTTTTTTATCTGTTCTTGCCATAATATGGACTTGGTCTTTTACCAAATAGGGCTATCTTCTGTATACATATATACATATTATATATATATATATAAATATATTTGTTTTTTAAAATAAAAAATAATAGAGTTAGCAGTATCTTTATAACGCCCCCTCCCCAAAAAACGACAACCATTGAAACAGCACCTACTAGCGGCGGATACAAATACTGCACACCCAACTCCCGTCAGCTTCAGCATCCTCCCTTTTATGAGCATTCTCCTCCGTGTCGGATTTAATAGGTCCTTCTATTGCTCCGGTGTCTACATGACAGCCGTTTAGGATTGCACGTACAGTCAACAGAAAGGAACACCATGGCGAGAAACCGTAAAGACAGAGACAGCTGGGGTGAGTGGTTCATAATTATGAAGACAACTGAATTGGTCATCTGTATACCGCATAATAAGGGGTTCACTAGGCTACGGAGAGTCTCAGCAATGCAGCTGAAGGGGTGTTTGTGCACGAATCATGATGTAGCAGTCGTTGTCATATTTGCATGTTGTTGTCAGAACAAATCGTTATTATATATATCTATTAAATTCTCAACCACAGCAGAAACGCTGGCCTGGACCAGACCCAACCAAGCTCCACTGATAAACTAATATAAACCCAAGCCAAGCGTCTACTATATTCACTCTACAGGCCAGTGCAGCGTCTGTCTAAGCATCCCGATCCACGCACCCTTTGGAATTATTCTGGCATAGAATAACGAAAGACAGCAGTACAAACACAACTCTAGAATTAACCAGTACTGGGTAATTAAATACCTGTCAAGGCGATGCTACAGGCTATAGGGGGTATGGGTGTACCTGAAGAAAACAGATTACATCGTCCTTACCGTTACATTTCACTCACAGCGATCGACATGTACTTCTGTGTTTTTCTATTGGTGTTTTTCTCATATCTGTTTGATAAACACAAATTGTGCCATATCATTTGGGTCTGTTATCACATAGTAAAAATTAGCTTGTTATAACCATCGTCATTAGACAGACTAAATGCTGTCAGGCGTTCCACATAATGTAGCATATTACGATAGCTAAGAAGACTGGGTTGGAAACCATAGGGTGGAATGAAATGCTATTGCTTATTATCAAAGAGAACTGAGCAACCATAAGCGTTGACCCAGTTACATTTACCGTAGAGTAGACCTAGACTGTTTACATACCCTACATTACTCATCTCATATGTATATACTGTACTCTATACCATCTACTGCATCTTGCCTATGCCGTTCTGTACCATCACTCATTCATATATCTTTATGTACATATTCTTCATCCCTTTACACTTGTGTGTGTATAAGGTAGTTGTTGTGAAATTGTTAGGTTATATTACTCGTTGGTTATTACTGCATTGTAGGAACTAGAAGCATTTCGCTACACTCGCATTAACATCCGCTAACCATGTGTATGTGACCAATTTGATTTGATTTGATTTGATTCGACTCTGACTCTACTGATGTCTGAAGCTGTTCTGGAGCAGGAGGTGCAAGGAACAGCTAGTCTGGAGGTTGGGTTTGTATCCCAAATGGCACCCTGTTCCCTATGTAGTGCACTACTTTTGACCAGGGTCTATAGGGCTAGTATGTAATGTAGCGCGCTACTTTTAACCAGGGTCCATAGGGCTAGTATGTAATGTAGTGCACTACTTTTAACCAGGGTCCATAGGGCTAGTGTGTAATATAGTGCACTACTTTTAACCAGGGTCCATAGGGCTAGTATGTAATGTAGTGCACTACTTTTGACCAGGGTCTATAGGGCTAGTATGTAATGTAGCGCGCTACTTTTAACCAGGGTCCATAAGGCTAGTATGTAATGTAGTGCACTACTTTTGACCAGGGTCTATAGGGCTAGTATGTAATGTAGTGCGCTACTTTTAACCAGGGTCCATAGGGCTAGTATGTAATGTAGTGCACTACTTTTAACCAGGGTCCATAAGGCTAGTATGTAATGTAGTGCGCTACTTTTAACCAGGGTCCATAGGGCTAGTATGTAATGTAGTGCACTACTTTTGACCAGGGTCCATAAGGCTAGTATGTAATGTAGCGCGCTACTTTTAACCAGGGTCCATAGGGCTAGTATGTAATGTAGTGCACTACTTTTAACCAGGGTCCATAAGGCTAGTATGTAATGTAGTGCTCTACTTTTGACCAGGGTCCATAGGGCTAGTATGTAATGTAGTGCACTACTTTTGACCAGGGTCCATAGGGCTAGTATGTAATGTAGTGCACTACTTTTAACCAGGGTCCATAGGGCTAGTGTGTAATGTAGTGCACTACTTTTAACCAGGGTCCATAGGGCTAGTATGTAATGTAGTGCACTACTTTTGACCATGGACAAGGGCCCAAATAAACACCCTATTTCCTATGTAGTGCACTACTTGTGACCAGGGACCCTATTCCCTATGTGGTGCACTTCTTTTGACCATGGATAAGGGCCCAAATGACACCCTATTTCATATGTAGTGAATAGGGAATATCTATTTGGGATGTAGTGTTGGGTTCCAGAGTGGCGCAGCGGTCTAAGGCACTGCATCTCAGTGCTTCGAGGCGTCACTACAGACCCTGGTTTGATTCCAGGCTGTATCACAACCGGCCGTGATTGGGAGTCCCGTAGGGCGGCGCACAGTTGGCCCAGCGTCGTCCGGGTTAGGATTTGGTCGGGGTAGGTCGTCATTGTAAAATAAGAATATTTTTCTTAACTGACTTGACTAGCTAAATAAAGGTTAAATAAATGTAAAAAAATAACATTTATGTGGAGAGAACAAGTTTGTCAGTTAATTTCAGACAGGCATCGTTGCTATGGCGTTTTGTTAGTGAGAATAAATACATGCCCCAGTCAAGTCCAGACCTGAGAAACATCGCAGGAGACGACTGTTTAAATTATTAACTGTATTCTGCACCCTGTTCCCTATGTAGTGCACTACCTTGGACCAGGGTCCAACAGGGCTAGTATGTAACGTAGTGCACTTCATAGGGAATAGGGTGCCATTTGGGAGACGCTTTGCTATGTTTGTTATGTCATACAAATCTCTCATCTCTTACGTCATCTGATCTTACAAATGCAGAATTAGAGCTTGGAGTGGTTCTGGGTGATGATATCCTTAGATTGTTGTCTGAGAGAGAGAGGACGTGTTCTATCTATCAACACTTCTCTGTGTTAGCAGCCAGCTAACCTGTTCATGCTAACCCAAGACATTACTTAGAGGAAGGAACATGATTGGCTATTGTCAACCATACACACCGATGGACAGCCACCAACAACATACCGTGACTCTATGTCCCTCAGTCTTCTCCCTGTTAGTACACTAGACTAGCTAGGATTTTGCAGCCTACACAACCACCAGGCCTCTGGAGACTGTGGAGAGGCAGGCAGATTGGAGACTGTGGAGAGGCAGGCAGATTGGAGACTGTGGAGAGGCAGGCAGATTGGAGACTGTGGAGAGGCAAGCAGTTTGGAGACTGTGGAGAGGCAGGCAGATTGGAGACTGTGGAGTGGCGGGCAGATTAGAGACTGTGGAGAGGCAGGCCTCTGGAGACTATGGAGAGGCAGGCAGATTGGAGACTGTGGAGAGGCAGGCCTCTGGAGACTATGGAGAGGCAGGCAGATTGGAGACTGTGGAGAGGCAGGCAGATTGGAGACTGTGGAGAGGCGGGCAGATTGGAGACTGTGGAGAGGCAGGCAGATTGGAGACTGTGGAGAGGCAGGCAGATTGGAGACTGTGGAGAGGCAGGCAGATTGGAGACTGGAGAGGCAGGCAGATTGGAGACTATGGAGAGGCAGGCAGATTGGAGACTGGAGAGGCAGGCAGATTGGAGACTGTGGAGAGGCGGGCAGATTGGAGACTGGAGAGGCAGGTAGATTAGAGACTATGGAGAGGCAGGCAGATTGGAGACTGGAGAGGCAGGCAGATTAGAGACTATGGAGAGGCAGGTAGATTAGAGACTATGGAGAGGCAGGCAGATTAGAGACTGTGGAGAGGCGGGCCTCTGGAGACTATGGAGAGGCAGGCAGATTGGAGACTGGAGAGGCAGGCAGATTAGAGACTATGGAGAGGCAGGTAGATTAGAGACTATGGAGAGGCAGGCAGATTGGAGACTGGAGAGGCAGGTAGATTGGAGACTGGAGAGGCAGGTAGATTGGAGACTATGGAGAGGCGGGCAGATTAGAGACTGTGGAGAGGCAGGCAGATTGGAGACTGGAGAGGCAGGTAGATTAGAGACTATGGAGAGGCAGGCAGATTGGAGACTGGAGAGGCAGGTATATTGGAGACTATAGAGAGGCGGGCCTCTGGAGACTATGGAGAGGCAGGCAGATCGTAGGCAGACTGAGTCACTGCCTTCCCGGAAAGCATCTCTCTCTCTCTCTCTCTCTCTCTCTCTCTCTCTCTCTCTCTCTCTCTCTCTCTCTCTCTCTCTCTCTCTCTCTCTCTCTCTCTCTCTCTCTCTCTCTCTCTCTCTCTCTCTCTCTCTCTCTCTCTCTCTCTCTCTCTCTCTCTCTCTCTCTCTCTCTCTGTCCAAATGCACATGGGCTGCATCCCAAATAGCACTATATTCCCTCTGTAGTGCACTACTTGTGACCAAGGCACATGGGGCTCTAGTCAAATGTAGTGTACGATGTAAGGAAGAGGGTGCCTTTTGGGAAACAGCCTATATGGGATGAGATGATATCGATGTGTTAACCACCGGATAGACAGCTATTATGGTATTAACAAGCCTCTAACACGGCCTGTCATTACTAAAAGTGGTCATTTCCGTATTTGAATTACATTCGCACACAGTATACTGGTGTATTGTTTGGGTTGAGTTTCCCTGCTGTAAATCAGTTCAAATAAAATTAGACTGTGTCTGTAAAGTATCAAATTATCAATTTTGTACGATTTGATGGCAACCTCTTTGCAGCTTATTCTTTCTCTGTTTATAGGATATAAAGTGTTTCTCCATTTCCCCTATACCTCAGAGGAAGGCATCGGGTGCCTAATGTTGATTGGTCAATCGATAACTGGGCGTATTATAGAGTGTGCAGTTATGTCAGAAATGGTATTCTATTTCCTGTAGGGCGCTATCAGGTTTGAAGGTAAGACCCAGATGCAGACTGTGTCAGAGTAACAATGTTTATTACATCAACATGGCAGGCAAACGACAGTTCAAGGCAGGCAGGGGTTGATGAACCAGAGTAGTGGGGGAAAGGTACAGGACGGCAGGCAGGCTCAGGGTCAGGCAGAGTGGTCAGGCAAGCGGGCTCAGAGACAGGACAGGCAAGGGTCAAAACCAGGAGGGCGAGGAAAAAGCGAGACTGGGGAGCAGCATGCGTTGAGACGAAAACCGCTGGTTGACCTGACAAACAAGACGAACTGGCAACAGACAAACAGAGAACACAGGTATAAATACACAGGGGATAATGGGGAAGATGGGCGACACCTGGAGGGGGGTGGAGACAATCACAAAAACAGATCAGCGTGTGACAGGGCACAACAGCTGACCAAAACATCCTAAATGGCACCACATACAGTAGGGCTCTGGTCAAGACTTGTTCACTATACAGGGAATAAACAGCCATTTCAGCTGAACTTGGGAACGTTACAAACATAGAATGTGCAATATTCTTTCATTTTTACATTCCCTCCCCCATCATGTGACATCCCCCATCATGTGACATCCCCTATCATGTGACAGGGTCCTTCACAGACAAAGCCACCTACGACTGGAGCTCGGAGGAGGAGGAGCCTGATGGAAGTGCGCGGCCCATCCAGGTGCTGGTTGTCAAGGACGACCACACCTTCGAGCTGGACGAGGCGGCGCTGAGCCGGATCCTATTGGCCGAAGAGGTCCAGAACAGGGAAGTGGTGGCCATATCTGTGGCCGGGGCGTTCCGCAAGGGCAAGTCCTTCCTCATGGACTTCATGCTGCGTTACATGTACAGCCAGGTGAGTTCAAAGGTCATGCTTGTGTAAATGATGGGGATTGGTAACCTCACTCCAGGTACTGGTTGGTCGGCCCAATTGAGGTAGTATGTACTGTACATGAATGTATAGTTAAAGTGACTATGCATATATGAACAGAGAGAAGCAGCAGCTTTTTTGGGTGGTGCAGCTGGCTAAGACGTTTGGGTGGGGCAGCTGGCTAAGATGTTTGGGTGGCGCAGCTGGCTAAGATGTTTGGGTGGCGCAGCTGGCTAAGACGTTTGGGTGGCGCAGCTGGCTAAGACGTTTGGGTGGCGCAGCTGGCTAAGACGTTTGGGTGGCGCAGCTGGCTAAGACGTTTGGGTGGCGCAGCTGGCTAAGACGTGTGGGTGGCGCAGCTGGCTAAGACGTTTGGGTGGCGCAGCTGGCTAAGACGTTTGGGTGGCGCAGCTGGCTAAGACGTGTGGGTGGCGCAGCTGGCTAAGACGTGTGGGTGGCGCAGCTGGCTAAGACGTGTGGGTGGCGCAGCTGGCTAAGACGTGTGGGTGGCGCAGGTGGCTAAGACGTGTGGGTGGCGCAGCTGGCTAAGACGTGTGGGTGGCGCAGCTGGCTAAGACGTGTGGGTGGATCAGCTGGCTAAGACGTTTGGGTGGCGCAGCTGGCTAGTGTAATGGATGTGAAATGGCTAGCTAATTAGCGGGTACGCGCTAATAGCGTTTCAATCAGTTACGTCACTTGCTCTGAAACCTAGAAGTAGTGTTTCCCCTTGCTCTGCAAGGGCCGCGGCTTTTGTGGAGCGATGGGTAACGACGCTTTTGTGGGTGACTGTTGTTGATGTGTGCAGAGGGTCCCTGGTTCGCGCCCGAGGTCGGGGCGAGGGGACGGTTTAAAGTTATACTGTTACACTAAGACGTTTGGGTGGCGCAGCTGGCTAAGACGTTTGGGTGGTCACATGTGTTTGTGAGATAGTGGTTCTAAGCTCCAGACCCAGTGTGAGCTGGTGATGCAGGAAGTGGTATTGTTCAGCGAACACAGTGATGTCATGACTGGCATTGGTTCATGTCCCTTTGACCCGGTTAGGACCCGGTTAGGACCCATCTCTCAGCATGAAAGCGACATGCTGTAAACTTTCCATCAGCGTCCTGCAGTGACATAATGTGATGATTAAGATTATCGGATGATGTGTGATTTAGGTTAGGGAGTATTGGTGCATTCCCACAAGCATTTAACTGTGCTGTCTTTCCCTGCATTTTGTCTCTGAATTCACTCATCTGTTTATATATCATTGTCTGGCCTGTATCTATGTATTGACTCATGCTGAGCTATATCATTGGCTGGCCTGTATCTATGTATTGACTCATGCTGGGCTATATCATTGTCTGGCCTGTATCTATGTATTGACTCATGCTGGGCTATATCATTGTCTGGCCTGTATCTATGTATTGACTCATGCTGGGCTATATCATTGGCTGGCCTGTATCTATGTATTGACTCATGCTGAGCTATATCATTGGCTGGCCTGTATCTATGTATTGACTCATGCTGGGCTATATCTGTGTCCATACTCCCCAGGCATCTGAAGAGTGGCTGGGGGAGTCAGAGGAGCCTCTGACAGGGTTCTCCTGGAGGGGTGGATCTGAGAGAGAGACCACCGGGATTCAGATCTGGAGCCAAGTCTTTCTGGTGGACAAGCCAGATGGACGCAAGGTACCAGAGTCTGACCTTTGACCTGTTGTCCCTGTTGGGTTTCGTACCAAATGGCACCCTAGAGCCCTATTCCCTATGTAGTGCACTACTTTAGACCAGAGCGTAGGGCACTACTTTAGACCAGAGCCCCTATTCCCTATGTAGTGCATTACTTTTGATCAGAGCCCTATTCCCTATATAGTGCACTACTTTTGACCAGAGCCCTATTCCCTATGTAGTGCACTACTTTTGACCAGAGCCCTATTCCCTATGTAGTGCACTACTTCAGACCAAGGCCCTATTCCCTATATAGTGCACTACTTTAGACCAGGGCCCTATTCCCTATGTAGTGCACTACTTTTGACCAGAGCCCTATTCCCTATGTAGTGCACTACTTTTGACCAGAGCCCTATTCCCTATATAGTGCACTACTTTTGACCAGAGCCCTATTCCCTATGTAGTGCACTACTTTTGACCAGAGCCCTATTCCCTATGTAGTGCACTACTTTTGACCAGAGCCCTATTCCCTATGTAGTGCACTACTTTTGACCAGAGCCCTATTCCCTATATAGTGCACTACTTTTGACCAGAGCCCTATTCCCTATGTAGTGCACTACTTTTGACCAGAGCCCTATTCCCTATGTAGTGCACTACTTTTGACCAGAGCCCTATTCCCTATGTAGTGCACTACTTTTGACCAGAGCCCTATTCCCTATGTAGTGCACTACTTTTGACCAGAGCCCTATTCCCTATGTAGTGCACTACTTTTGACCAGAGCCCTATTCCCTATGTAGTGCACTACTTTTGACCAGAGCCCTATGTAGTGCACTACTTTTGACCAGAGCCCTATGTAGTGCACTACTTTTGACCAGAGCCCTATGTAGTGCACTACTTTTGACCAGAGCCCTATGTAGTGCACTACTTTTGACCAGAGCCCTATTCCCTATGTAGTGCACTACTTTTGACCAGAGCCCTATTCCCTATGTAGTGCACTACTTTTGACCAGAGCCCTATTCCCTATGTAGTGCACTACTTTTGACCAGAGCCCTATTCCCTATGTAGTGCACTACTTTTGACCAGAGCCCTATTCCCTATGTAGTGCACTACTTTTGACCAGAGCCCTATGGGTAGATCCTGTATGACGACTACATTTTAAGGCCCAATCTATGATAATTTTTCCCCCAGATGTTTTTTCATCATGTAAATGTATCATACAGACTGTTGTATTACATTTACATTTTAGTCATTTAGCAGACGCTCTTATCCAGAGCGACTTACAGTAGAGTGCATACATTTTATTACATTTTACATACTGAGACAAGGATATCCCTACCGGCCAAACCCTCCCTAACCCGGACGACGCTATGCCAATTGTGCGTCGCCCCACAGACCTCCCGGTTGCGGCCGGCTGCGACAGAGCCTGGGCGTGAACCCAGAGACTCTGGTGGCGCAGCTAGCACTGCGATGCAGTGCCCTAGACCACTGCGCCACCCGGGAGGACATGAAGAGGTAACTGCCAAAGTCATGTAAATGTATCATACAGACTGGAAACACCTGGGTAAACGAGGGCTCTGGCGGCTCTGTTATGGTGCGGGGGGGTTGCATTTTCCTGCCATGGTTACGGTCCTCTCAGCGCCTTAAGAGGACAAGGTAAACACCAATTAAAAAAGGCCTACACAGCCATTCTGAGTGATCACCTTTCAACCTATGAGGAATCATTTCTATCCAGATGGGAGTGGTCTCTTTCAGGATGACAAACGCCCCCATCCTCACGGCCACGAGTGGTTACTGAATGGTTTGATGAGAATGAAAAAAATATGTAAACCATATGCGATTTAATTTTTTGTGGAAGAATGGTGTAGCATCCTTCCTATAGAGTTCCAGACACTTGTAGAATCTATACCAAGGCTCGTTGAAGCTGTTCTTGGGACTCGTGGTGGCCCAATACCCTATTAAGACACTTTATGCCGGTGTGTGTGTGTGTGTGTGTGTGTGTGTGTGTGTGTGTGTGTGTGTGTGTGTGTGTGTGTGTGTGTGTGTGTTCTTTATTTTTGTGCAGTTACATGTACACACCCATTTATTCTTAAAGAACATCACTTATGAATTCCTCGTGAGCTCTGTGAAACTGTAACGACGTTAACAGTGTTGAATGTAGACTTATATGTTCTCCTGTCTCGTCCCTCAGGTGGCCGTTCTACTGATGGATACCCAGGGCACGTTTGACAGCCAGTCGACGTTGAGGGACTCAGCCACTGTGTTCGCACTGAGCACTATGATCAGCTCCATGCAGGTACAATAGCTCTTGCCTTAATAATAACCCCACTGTATTTGAACATAAATAATGACATTGCTTTAGAGACCTTGACGAGGGTAGATCTTCTCTGCTATCCAGGATTACCTTTGTGGCAACAACAACAACAAAAATACAACAAAAATGTATAAAATGTAATAACTTTCAAACACTTGTATGTTATATTATTATTATTAAAGATGATGTTATATTTCCCAGGTGTACAACATCTCCCAGAATGTTCAGGAGGATGATCTTCAACACTTACAGGTACAGTAGACGAATTGATTACATTATCTACAGTATCATAAGGTGAATGCACCAACTTGTAAGTCGCTCTGGATAAGAGCGTCTGCTAAATGACTTAAATGTAAAATGTAAATGTATCACTGAGGTCTTTTACTGTTGAGACATTCAGATAGATGATTAACCCCCCCCCACCCCCCCACCCACCCCCCACCCAGAAATGAACTGTTTCTCCTAACATGTTCAATAAATTCACTTTATTCACAAATTCCTGATTGTGATCGATGTTGAATTTGTCTCTTCCTGTTTTGTAGCTCTTCACTGAGTATGGCAGACTAGCCATGGAGGAGACGTTCCTTAAACCATTCCAGGTAGGACATTTCCCTTCCTGTTATTCCGTTCTGGCCTTGTGCAACCGGACCATAGACTTAGATAGACAGCTCTAGTGCCCCAACGCCTGTTTTATGCACGGGCAGCGCCATTGAAGTCTTTCACCAGTTTGAAGTATTCAACTGAGTGGGACTTCCTATGGATTAAGAAAGAATCACATCAGGAGGGATCAGCCAATGAATGTAGCTCCTGCGCAAACATTCCATAACTGTAGGAGGAAGTAAATCACCAGTCTTGGTTTTATACCTGTTCAGACAACACAATCCAGGGGGCAGTATGCACCTTTTCAGTTTGTTTACTGACTCATACAAGTAGTAGAAGAAGAAATGGACTACTTTAAAATTGAGAATTCCCCTAATGGCTCTGCCTATGCTGTCACAGAAGCCATTATCACACAGATGCAAAGAAATGCCCTCTATCTACCTCTATGAACCAGACTGACAGGCTGTGAAACAGAATTGTGAGCGTACACAATAAGGCTAATTGGGGCGGCAGGTAGCCTAGTGGTTAGAGCGTTGGGCTAGTAACCGAAAGGTTGCTAGATTGAATCCCTGAGCCGACAAGGTAAAAAAATCTGTCGTTCTACCCCTGAACAAGGCAGATATCCCACTGTTCCCAGGCTGTCATTCTTAACTGACTTGCCTATTTAAATAAATAAAAATATTTAAAAAATAATTCCGTTTACCAGAGCAGGAACTATTTACAGTACCTGCAGAAAGTATTCAGACCCCTTTGCTTATTCCACATTTTGTTGTGTTACAGCCTGAATGCAAAATAGACGAAATTGTTTTTATTCTCTCATCCATCAACAGTACAAAGTTAAAACATATTTTTAGAACTTTTGCTAATTTATTGAAAATGAAATAAGGAAATATCTCATTTATAGTGCAAAAACAAAAACAGATTTTGAGAAATGTTTGCAAATGTATTGAAAATAAAAAAACTGAATTACGTAAGTATTCAGACCCACATTTTTACTCTTGAACGTATTTAGGCTTGACATGACAAAAGGGTTGAATACTTATGGACTCAAGACATTTCAGCTTTTCATTTTTAATTAATGTGTAAACATTTCTTCAAAATATAATTCCACTTTGACATGATGGGGTATTGTGTGTAGGGCCAGTGACACAATCTCAATTGAATCAATTTTTTTTGTTGTTGGAAAAAACCAAGGGGTGTGAACACTTTCTGTACTCTACTTTAATAACGTCTCGCTGTCACAAACTTGCCTTGCTACTACTACCTTGTTTACTTTTATACACTTCACTCTCTGTTAGTCAGCACCTCGACATACATGTTTTGGGGTACTCTACGTCAACTCATGCTGTTTACTTCCTACTGCGTGGTAACTTCCTACTGCGTGGTAACTTCCTACTGCGTGGTAACTTCCTACTGCGTGGTAACTTCCTACTGCGTGGTAACTTCCTACTGCGTGGTAACCTCCTACTGCGTGGTAACTTCCTACTGTGTTGTAACTTCCTACTGCGTGGTAACTTCCTACTGCGTGGTAACCTCCTACTGCGTGGTAACTTCCTACTGCGTGGTAACTTCCTACTGCGTGGTAACTTCCTACTGCGTGGTAACTTCCTACTGTGTGGTAACTTCCTACTGCGTGGTAACCTCCTACTGCGTGGTAATCTTCTACTGCGTGGTAACCTCCTACTGCGCGTTAACTTCCTACTGCGCGTTAACTTCCTACTGTGTGTTAACTTCCTACTGTGTGGTAACTTCCTACTGCGTGTTTTAAATTCCTACTGCGTGGTAACTTCCTACTGCGTGGTAACCTTCTACTGCGTGGTAACTTCCTACTGCGTGGTAACTTCCTACTGCGCGTTAACTTCCTACTGCGTGTTAACTTCCTACTGCGTGGTAACTTCCTACTGCGTGGTAACTTCCTACTGTGTGGTAACCTCCTACTGCGTGGTAACTTCCTACTGCGTGGTAACTTAGTTGAACCTGTGTGTCGTTTCAGTCCATGATATTCCTAGTCCGGGATTGGAGTTTCCCTTACGAGTTTGGCTACGGACAGGAAGGAGGCATGAAGTTCCTGGAGAAGAGGCTCAAGGTCAGAGGTCACAGATGATTATCGTGGTTCATCTAAAGATAACGACAACAACAACAACAGTTATATTAACAGTTTGTCATTCATTGAAACTAAAAGGGATGCTATTTATTCTACATAATCATGTAAACTGTAATAATAATAATATTCATCCAAAGAAACGTACAGATCCCTGTGATCCCCTGCAGGAATGGAACTCACAGCCTCGGCATCAGTAGTAACAACACTGTTACCAACTGTGGTTGTGTCTCTGTCTGTGGTTGTGTCTCTGTCTGTGGTTGTGTCTCTGTCTGTGGTTGTGTCTCTGTCTGTGGTTGTGTCTCTGTCTGTGGTTGTGTCTCTGTCTGTGGTTGTGTCTCTGTCTGTGGTTGTGTCTCTGTCTGTGGTTGTGTCTCTGTCTGTGGTTGTGTCTCTGTCTGTGGTTGTCTCTGTCTGTGGTTGTGTCTCTGTCTGTGGTTGTCTCTGTCTGTGGTTGTGTCTCTGTCTGTGGTTGTGTCTCTGTCTGTGGTTGTGTCTCTGTCTGTGGTTGTGTCTCTGTCTGTGGTTGTGTCTCTGTCTGTGGTTGTCTGTGTCTGTGGTTGTGTCTCTGTCTGTGGTTGTGTCTCTGTCTGTGGTTGTGTCTCTGTCTGTGGTTGTCTGTGTCTGTGGTTGTGTCTCTGTCTGTGGTTGTGTCTCTGTCTGTGGTTGTGTCTCTGTCTGTGGTTGTGTCTCTGTCTGTGGTTGTCTGTGTCTGTGGTTGTGTCTCTGTCTGTGGTTGTGTCTCTGTCTGTGGTTGTGTCTCTGTCTGTGGTTGTGTCTCTGTCTGTGGTTGTGTCTCTGTCTGTGGTTGTGTCTCTGTCTGTGGTTGTGTCTCTGTCTGTGGTTGTGTCTCTGTCTGTGGTTGTGTCTCTGTCTGTGGTTGTGTCTCTGTCTGTGGTTGTGTCTCTGTCTGTGGTTGTGTCTCTGTCTGTGGTTGTGTCTCTGTCTGTGGTTGTCTCTGTCTGTGGTTGTGTCTCTGTCTGTGGTTGTGTCTCTGTCTGTGGTTGTCTCTGTCTGTGGTTGTGTCTCTGTCTGTGGTTGTGTCTCTGTCTGTGGTTGTGTCTCTGTCTGTGGTTGTGTCTCTGTCTGTGGTTGTGTCTCTGTCTGTGGTTGTCTGTGTCTGTGGTTGTGTCTCTGTCTGTGGTTGTGTCTCTGTCTGTGGTTGTGTCTCTGTCTGTGGTTGTCTGTGTCTGTGGTTGTGTCTCTGTCTGTGGTTGTGTCTCTGTCTGTGGTTGTGTCTCTGTCTGTGGTTGTGTCTCTGTCTGTGGTTGTCTGTGTCTGTGGTTGTGTCTCTGTCTGTGGTTGTGTCTCTGTCTGTGGTTGTGTCTCTGTCTGTGGTTGTGTCTCTGTCTGTGGTTGTGTCTCTGTCTGTGGTTGTGTCTCTGTCTGTGGTTGTGTCTCTGTCTGTGGTTGTGTCTCTGTCTGTGGTTGTGTCTCTGTCTGTGGTTGTGTCTCTGTCTGTGGTTGTCTGTGTCTGTGGTTGTGTCTCTGTCTGTGGTTGTCTGTGTCTGTGGTTGTGTCTCTGTCTGTGGTTGTCTGTGTCTGTGGTTGTGTCTCTGTCTGTGGTTGTCTGTGTCCGTGTCTGTATCTGTGTCTTTCTGGGGTTGGTCTGTGGTTGTGTCTCTGTCTGTGGTTGTCTGTGTCTGTGTCTGTATCTGTGTCTTTCTGGGGTTGGTCTGTGGTTGAGTCTCTGTCTGTGGTTGTCTGTGTCTGTGGTTGTGTCTCTGTCTGTGGTTGTGTCTCTGTCTGTGGTTGTCTGTGTCTGTGGTTGTGTCTCTGTCTGTGGTTGTGTCTCTGTCTGTGGTTGTGTCTCTGTCTGTGTCCGTGTCTGTATCTGTGTCTTTCTGGGGTTGGTCTGTGGTTGAGTCTCTGTCTGTGTCTCTGTCTGTGTCCGTGTCTTTCTGGGGTTGGTCTGTGGTTGTGTCTCTGTCTGTGGTTGTCTGTGTCTGTGTCTGTATCTGTGTCTTTCTGGGGTTGGTCTGTGGTTGAGTCTCTGTCTGTGGTTGTCTGTGTCCGTGTCTGTATCTGTGTCTTTCTGGGGTTGGTCTGTGGTTGAGTCTCTGTCTGTGGTTGTCTGTGTCCGTGTCTGTATCTGTGTCTTTCTGGGGTTGGTCTGTGGTTGAGTCTCTGTCTGTGTCTCTGTCTGTGTCCGTGTCTTTCTGGGGTTGGTCTGTGGTTGTGTCTCTGTCTGTGGTTGTCTGTGTCCGTGTCTGTATCTGTGTCTTTCTGGGGTTGGTCTGTGGTTGAGTCTCTGTCTGTGGTTGTCTGTGTCCGTGTCTGTATCTGTGTCTTTCTGGGGTTGGTCTGTGGTTGAGTCTCTGTCTGTGTCTGTGTCTGTATCTGTGTCTTTCTGGGGTTGGTCTGTGGTTGTGTCTCTGTCTGTGGTTGTCTGTGTCTGTGTCTGTATCTGTGTCTTTCTGGGGTTGGTCTGTGGTTGAGTCTCTGTCTGTGGTTGTCTGTGTCCGTGTCTGTATCTGTGTCTTTCTGGGGTTGGTCTGTGGTTGAGTCTCTGTCTGTGGTTGTCTGTGTCCGTGTCTGTATCTGTGTCTTTCTGGGGTTGGTCTGTGGTTGAGTCTCTGTCTGTGGTTGTCTGTGTCCGTGTCTGTATCTGTGTCTTTCTGGGGTTGGTCTGTGGTTGAGTCTCTGTCTGTGTCTCTGTCTGTGTCCGTGTCTTTCTGGGGTTGGTCTGTGGTTGTGTCTCTGTCTGTGGTTGTCTGTGTCCGTGTCTGTATCTGTGTCTTTCTGGGGTTGGTCTGTGGTTGAGTCTCTGTCTGTGGTTGTCTGTGTCCGTGTCTGTATCTGTGTCTTTCTGGGGTTGGTCTGTGGTTGAGTCTCTGTCTGTGTCTCTGTCTGTGTCCGTGTCTTTCTGGGGTTGGTCTGTGGTTGTGGCTGTGTATGTGGTTGTGTATATGTCTGTGTTTGTCTGTGTCCGTCTGTGTCTGTGTCTTTGGTTGTATCTGTGTCTTTCTGGGGTTGGTCTGTGGTTGATGCGTGTCTGTGGTTGTGTCGGTGGCTGTGCATGTCTGTGGTTGTGTGTGTGTGTGTCTGTGGTTGGGCTGTGGCCGTGTGTGTCTGTGGTTGTACGTGTCTGTGGTTGTCTGTCTGTGGTTGGCCGGTGGTTGTACGTGTCTGTGGTTGTGTGTGTGTCTGTCTGTGGTCGGTTTGTGGTCGTACGTGTCTGTGGTTGTGTATTGTGTTGTGTGTGTCTGTGTTCTAGATCTCTGAGAATCAACACGAGGAGCTGCAGAACGTTCGTAAACACATTCACTCCTGCTTCACCAATATCTCCTGCTTCCTGATGCCACACCCCGGACTCAAAGTGGCCACCAACCCTAACTTCGACGGCAGACTCAAAGGTAGACTACGTCATGATCACCCAGTCTTAATACACACAGCAGTTTCTTTCCTACAAAATATATAGTAACTGTCTGATCAAATTCCATATAATAGAAATGGTCAAGGAATTATGAAATTGTCACACCATGACAAGAAGGACACCAGTAGGTTTTTTCTATAGGGCTCCTATTCCTCTCCCTAAGCTGTGTGCAGAGAGTCGCTGGTTCACGCCCAGCTCAGGGTCATCAGCACTACTGTTACATAATGACCCTTGTAATCTTCTCCCTAACCCGTGTGCAGAGATTGATCGTGAGTTCATCAACAACCTGCAGATCCTGGTCCCGTGGCTGCTGAGTCCCAAGAACCTGGATGTCAAGGAGATCAACGGCAGCAACATCACCTGCAGAGGCCTGCTGGAGTACTTCAAGGTTAGAGACCGAGATTTTGATTGAAGAGATGATACTGTATGTAGCTACATCTATATGATACTGTATGTAGCTACATCTATATGATGAAGTATGTTTTGTTAAGACATATTCAAATGTATAGTACCTGTCAAACATTTGGTACTCATTTAAGTTTAAAAAAAAATATTTTCTACATTGTAGGAATAATAGTGAAGACATCAAAACTATGAAATAACACATATGGAATCATGTAGTAACCAAAAAAAAGCGTTAAACAAATCAAAATATATTTGAGATTTGAGATTCTTCAAAGTAGCCACCCTTTGCCTTGATGACAGCTTCGCACACTCTTGGCATTCTCTCTACCAGCTGCACTTGGAATGCTTGGAATTTCATAGTTATTTCATTGGTCAGCAGCATACCACCCTGCACCCCACTGGTGGCTTGCTTCTGAAGCTAAACAGGGTTGGTCCTGGTCAGTCCCTGGATGGGAAACCAGATGCTGCTGGAAGTGGTGTTGGAGGGCCAGTTGGAGGCACCGTTTCCTCAGACCTAAAAAAAATTATATCCCAGGGCAGTGATTGTGGACATTGCCCTGTGTAGGGTTCTGTCTTTCGTAGGGGTGTTAACCCCAGTGTCCTGGCTAAATTCACAATCTGGTCTCCATATTGTGGCCACATAATCATCCCCAGCTTACAATTGACTCATTCATCCCCTGTAACTATACCCCAGGTTGTTGCTGTAAATGAGAACTTACCTGGTAAAATAAAAAAGGCTTTTCCAACAGTCTTGAGGGAGTTCCCACATATGCTGAGCACTTGTTGGCTGCTTTTCCTTCACTCAGCAGGCCAACTCATCCCAAATAGCCCCTTCACAGCCTGGAGATGTGTTTCGGGTCATTGTTCTGTTGAAAAACAAATGATCGTCCCACTAAGCGCAAACCAGGTGGGATGGCGTATCGCTGCAGAATGCTGTGGTAGCCATGCTGGTTAAGTGTGCCTTGACTTCTAAATAAGTTACTGACAGTGTCACCAGCAAAGCAACCCCACACCATCTCACCTCCTCCTCCATGCATCACAGTGGGAACCACACATGCGGAGATCATCTGTTCACCTACTCTGCGTCTCACAAAGACATGGCGGTTGGATGGACAGATTTCCACCGATCTAATGTCCATTGCTCATGTTTCTTGGCCCAAGCAAGTCTCTTCTTCTTATTGGTGTCCTTTAGTAGTGGTTTCTTTGCAGCAATTTGACCATGAAAGCCTGATTCACGCAGTCTCCTCTGAACAGTTGATGTTGAGATGTGTCTGTTACTTGAACTCTGTGAAGCATTTATTTGGGCTGCAATCTGAGGTGCAGTTAACTCTAATTAACTTATCCTCTACAGCAGAGGTAACTCTGGGTCTTCCTTTCCTGCGGCAGGCCTCATGAGAGCCAGTTTCATCATAGTGCTTGATGGTTTTTGCGACTGCACTTGAAGAAATGTTCAAAGTTCTTGAAATGTTCCGGATTGACTGACCTCCATGTCTTAAAGTAATGATGGACTGCCGTTTTTCTTTGCTTATTTGAGCTGTTCTTGCCATAATATGGACTTGGCCTTTTAACAAATAGGTCTATATTCTGTTTACCACCCTTGTCACAACACAACTTATTGGCTAAACGCATTAAGAAGGAAAGAAATTCCACAAATTAACTTTTAAGAAGGCACATCTGTTAATTAAAATGCATTCCAGGTGACTACCTCATGAAGCAGGTTGAGAGAGTTCCAAGAGTGTGCAAAGCTGTCGCCAAGGCAAAGGGTGGCTACTTTGAAGAATCTGTTTAAGAATTAGTTTAACATAATTTTTTGGTTACTACATGATTCCATATGTGTTATTTCATAGTTTTGATGTCTTCACTATTATTCTACAATGTAGAAAATAGTAAAAATATAGAAAAACCCTGGAATGAGTAGGTGTGTTCAAACTTTTGACTGGTACTTTAGGTGTTTGGTGACATTTTCTTTTTTCTTTCAGGCATACATCAAAATCTACCAGGGTGAGGAGCTGCCACACCCTAAGTCCATGCTACAGGTACACAATTACCTCGTTGTCTTATAGCTTATAGTGTTATGCCCATCAGTGGCCTTGTGGTTAGAATGTCCGCCCTGAGATTGGAAAGTTCGGAGTACAGTCCCCGGCCGAGTCATACTAAATACTGAGTCATATTAAGGCCAAAAAATGGGGCACAATGCGTCTCTGCACTCGCAGTTGTGGTCAGTAGTTTTGACCGGTAGAGGTGGTTTGTAGTGGCAAGTAGTTATGGCCAGCAGTTGTGTGGTTGTTGTCAGTATTTTTTTTTATTGTGGTCAGTAGTTGTGTGGTTGTGGTCACTAGTTGTGGTCACTAGTTGTGGTCACTAGTTGTGGTCACTAGTTGTATGGTTGTGGTCACTAGTTGTGTGGTTGTGGTCACTAGTTGTGGTCACTAGTTGTATGGTTGTGGTCACTAGTTGTGTGGTTGTGGTCACTAGTTGTGGTCACTAGTTGTGGTCACTAGTTGTGGTCACTAGTTGTATGGTTGTGGTCACTAGTTGTGGTCACTAGTTGTGGTCACTAGTTGTATGGTTGTGGTCACTAGTTGTGGTCACTAGTTGTGGTCAGGAGTTGTGGTTGGTAGTTGTGGTTGGTAGTTGTGTGATTGTGGTCAGTAGCTGTGGTCAGTAGTTGTGTGGTCACGTATTGTGTGGTGGGGTCAGTGGTTATGTGGTTCAGTAGTTGTGGTCAGCAATTGTTTGGTTGTGGTCAGTAGTTGTGTGGTTGTGGTCAGTACTTGTGTGGTTGTGGTCAGTACTTGTGTGGTCAGTAGTTGTGCCTGACTAACCGGTGTCTGTATGTAGCCTCGCTACTTTTATAGCCTCGCTACTGTATATCGCCTCGCTACTGTTTTTCACTGTCTTTTTACTGTTGTTTATCCTTTTCTGTAATTTACTTACCCATTGTTCACCTAATACCTTTTTTGCACTATTGGTTAGAGCCTGTAAGCAAGCATTTCACTGTTGTATTCGGCGCACGTGACAAATAAACTTTAATTTGATTTGTGTGGTCAGTAGTTTTGTGGTCAGTAGTGAACTTCAAAACGTGATGTAGTTTTATTGGAATTTGCAGCTGTTGTTGGTAAGCAATGAGTCTGCTATCTTCTGACATGACTTTCTGCATCCTTAATGAACGCATTTGATGGGTTACTAAAACAGCTATATCTAATGATTGGTAGAAGCTATTCCTATTTTCATATTTAAAAAGCAGAGAAGTAGAGGAAGATTTGACTTGTAAGTCGCTCTGGATAAGAGCGTCTGCTAAATGACTTAAATGTAAATGTAAATGTAATTTGACATGCTCTAAGTTTTTGTCTGACTTTTTGGGGGAGAGGTCTAACCGGCTGTTTGGAAAACGTTGAGAACACTTTTCTTAATGCAGCTACTGAAACACCTGTATCATTAGATCCATAGCATGTATTTTTAATCCGTGAACAGATTTTAAAAGCAGAGAAGTAGACGGAGATGTCATACCCTCTAACTGTGGTAGAAAATGTGGTAAAAATGTCAATTGTTTATAAAAAATTACAGAAAAGGATTATTGATGCTGTTACTAAAACAGCTGTTACTTTTATCGGAATAACATATTTTTGTTTCAAGTTCAGATTTGAAAAGCAGAGAAGTAGAGGAAGATTTCATACGCTTTAGCTTTTCTGTCTGTTTTTGGCAAAGTGGTTAAAATGTCTGATTTGTGTCAAAAGTTGCATCGTTGCATTTACAGTGAATAGTGATGATGTCACAATGGGGTCTTTTAGAATTTTTTTTTGGGGGGGGGGGGGAAATCCCATGAAAGTGAATGGAGGACAAAATGGAGGACAAAAAGAAGGACAAAAAAGTTGAATCGTTTAAAAATAATTAAAGATATCGTTGTATGCAAGCAGCCTAATCCAGATCAGTCTACACGTTTTAAAGTTTGAATGGCATTTCTATCTTATCGTTCCAAATAATAATAATAAGTCCGAAATAATTCGTACAATATTTAAAATGTCGCTGCTGTCGCAAGCCACATAATGACAGTGAAAAGAAGGAAGCACGTACAGAATAAAAACATTCCCAAATCATTTTCAACAAGGCATTAAAGTAAAACTGCAAAAATATCAGCTAAGAAATCCAACTTTATGTCCTGAATACAAAGCGTTATGTTTGGGGCAAATCCAACACAACACATCACTGAGTACCACTCTTCATATTTTCAAGCATGGTGGTGGCTGCATCATGTTATGGGTATGCTTGTCATCGGCAATGACTAGGGAGTTTTTTGGGGGATAAAAATAAAAGGAATAGAGCACAGGTAAAATCCTAGAGGAAAACCTGGTTCAGTCTCCTTTCCAACAGACACTGGGAGATGAATTCACCTTTCAGCAGGACAATAACCTAAAACACAAGGCCAAATATACACTGGAGTTGCTTACCAAGACTACTTTGAATGTTTCTGAGTGGCCTAGTTACAGTTTTGACTTAAATCGTCTTGAAACTTTATGGCAAGACTTAAAAATGTCTGTCTAGCAAAGATCAACAACCAACTTGACAGAGCTTGACGAATTACAATAATAATAATGTGCAAATATTGTACAATCCAGGTGTGCAAAACTCTTAGAGATTTACCCAGAAAGACTCACAGCTGTAATCACTACCAAAGGTGATTCTAACATGTATCAAATCTAATTCTATTGGTCAACAACATATTTAGCATGTCACGGCCGTTGAAGGATGAGGACCAAGGTGCAGCGTGATGAGCGTACATTTTACTTTATTTAAGAATGACGCCGACAAAAAACAATAAACCATACAAAACAAACCGTGAAGCTAAAGGCAATAGTGCCAACAAACAAAGACAACTTCCCACAAAGAACGGTGGGAAAAAAAGCTACCTAAGTATGGTTCCCAATCAGAGACAACGATAGATAGCTGTCCCTGATTGAGAACCATACGCGGCCAAAACATAGAAATAGAAAATCATAGAAACACAAAACATAGAATGCCCACCCCAACTCACGCCCTGACCAAACCAAAATAGAGACATAAAAAGGATCTCTAAGGTCAGGGCGTGACATAGCAGTTATTGTGGGTGTAGTGAAATGCTTGTGTTCCTAGCTCCAACAGTGCAGTAGTATCAAAAAATTATTAACAACAATACACACAAATCTAAAAGTAAAATAATGGAATTAAGAAATATATAAATATTAGATTGAGCAATGTCAGAGTGGCATTGACTAAAATACAGTATGTGGAACAAGGAAAGGGTTAGCATCATGTCCAGTACGTGTTTATTTAACCAGGTAAATGTGGAACAAGGAAAGGGTTAACATCATGTCCAGTAGGTGTTTATTTAACCAGGTAAATGTGGAACAAGGAAAGGGTTTTCAATTCAATTTCAATTTTATTTTATATAGCCCTTCGTACATCAGCTAATATCTCGAAGTGCTGTACAGACACCCAGCCTAAAACCCCAAACAGCTAGTAATGCAGGTGTAGAAGCACGGTGGCTAGGAAAAACTCCCTAGAAAGGCCAAAACCTAGGAAGAAACCTAGAGAGGAACCAGGCTATGAGGGGTGGCCAGTCCTCTTCTGGCTGTGCCGGGTGGAGATTATAACAGAACTATGCCAAGATGTTCAAAAATGTTCATAAGTGACAAGCATGGTCAAATAATAATCATGAATAATTTTCAGTTGGCTTTTCATAGCCGATCATCAAGAGTTGAAAAACAACAGGTCTGGGACAGGTGGCGGTTCCATAACCGCAGGCAGAACAGCTGAAACTGGAATAGCAGCAAGGCCAGGCGGACTGGGGACAGCAAGGAGTCACCACGGGCGGCAGTCCCGACGCATGGTCCTAGGGCCCAGGTCCTCCGAGAGAAAGAAAGAGAGAAGGAGAAAATTAGAGAGAGCCAAGATTTTCAAAATGTTCATAAATGACAAGCATGGTCAAATAATAATCAGGAATAAATCTCAGTTGGCTTTTCATAGCCGATCATTAAGAGTTGAAAACAGCAGGTCTGGGACAGGTAGGGGTTCCATAACCGCAGGCAGAACAGTTGAAACTGGAATAGCAGCAAGGCCAGGCGGACTGGGGACAGCAAGGTGTCATCATGCCCGGTAGTCCTGACATATGGTCCTAGGGCTCAGGTTCTCAGAGAGAAAGAGAGAACGAAAGAATTAGAGAGAGCATACTTAAATTCACACAGGACACTGGATAAGACAGGAGAAGTACTCCAGGTAACCAACTGACCCTAGCCCCCCGACACATAAACTACTGCAGTATAAATACTGGAGGCTGAGACAGGAGCGGTCAGGAGACACTGTGGCCCCATCCGAAGAAACCCCCGGACAGGGCCAAACAGGAAGGATATAACCCCACCCACTTTGCCAAAGCACAGCCCCCGCACCACTAGAGGGAAATCCTCAACCACCAACATTACAATCCGGAGACAAGGCCGAGTATAACCCACAAAGGTCTCCACCACAGCACAAACCAAGGGGGGGCGCCAACCCAGACAGGAAGATCACGTCAGTAACTCAACCCACTCAAGTGACGCACCCCTCCTAGGGACGGCATGAAAGAGCACCAGCAAGCCAGTGACTCAGCCCCTGTAACAGGGTTAGAGGCAGAGAATCCCAGTGGAGAGAGGGGAACCGGCCTGGCAGAGACAGCAAGGGCGGTTCGTTGCTCCAGAGCCTTTCCGTTCACCTTCACACTCCTGGGCCAGACTACACTCAACCATATGACCTACTGAAGAGATAAGTCTTCAGTAAAGACTTAAAGGTTGAGACCGAGTCTGCGTCTCTCACATGGGTAGGCAGACTGTTCCATAAAAATGGAGATCTATAGGAGAAAGCCCTGCCTCCCGCTGTTTGCTTAGAAATTCTAGGGACAATTAGGAGGCCTGCGTCTTGTGACCGTAGCGTACGTATTGGTATGTACGGCAGGACCAACTCGGAAAGATAGGTAGGAGCAAGCCCATGTAACGCTTTATAGGTTAACAGTAAAACCTTGAAATCAGCCCTTGCCTTAACAGGAAGCCAGTGTAGGGAAGCTAGCACTGGAGTAATATGATCAAATTTCTTGGTTCTAGTCAGGATTCTAGCAGCCGTATTTAGCACTAACTGAAGTTTATTTAGTGCTTTATCCGGGTAGCCGGAAAGTAGAGCATTGCAGTAGTCTAACCTAGAAGTAACAAATGCATGGATTAATTTTTCTGCATCATTTTTGGACAGAAAATTTCTGATTTTTGCAATGTTACGTAGATGGAAAAAAGCTGTCCTTGAAACAGTCTTGATGTGTTCGTCAAAAGAGAGATCAGGGTCAAGAGTAACGCCGAGGTCCTTCACAGTTTTATTTGAGACGACTTTACAACCATCAAGATGAATTGTCAGATTTAACAGAAGATCTCTTTGTTTCTTGGGACCTAGAACAAGCATCTCTGTTTTGTCCGAGTTTAAAAGTAGAAAGTTGTCAGCCATCCACTTCCTTATGTCTGAAACACAGGCTTCTAGCGAGGGCAATTTTGGGGCTTCACCATGTTTCATTGAAATGTACAGCTGTGTGTCATCCGCATAGCAGTGAAAGTTAACATTATGTTTTCGAATAACATCCCCAAGAGGTAAAATATATAGTGAAAACAATAGTGGTCCTAAAACGGAACCTTGAGGAACACCGAAATGTACAGTTGATTTGTCAGAGGACAGACCATTCACAGAGACAAACTGATATCTTTCCGACAGGTAAGATCTAAACCAGGCCAGAACTTGTCCGTGTAGACCAATTTGGGTTTCCAGTCTCTCCAAAAGAATATGGTGATCGATGGTGTCAAAGGCAGCACTAAGGTCTAGTAGCACGAGGACAGATGCAGAGCCTCGGTCTGACGCCATTAAAAGGTCATTTACCACCTTCACAAGTGCAGTCTCAGTGCTATGATGGGGTCTAAAACCAGACTGAAGCATTTCGTATACATTGTTTGTCTTCAGAAAGGCAGTGAGTTGCTGCGCAACAGCTTTTTCTAAAATTTTTGAGAGGAATGGAAGATTCGATATAGGCCGATAGTTTTTTATATTTTCCGGGTCAAGGTTTGGCTTTTTCAAGAGAGGCTTTATCACTGCCACTTTTAGTGAGTCTGGTACACATCCGGTGGATAGAGAGCTGTTTATTATGTTCAACATAGGAGGGCCAAGCACAGGAAGCAGCTCCTTCAGCAGTTTAGTAGGAATAGGATCCAGTATGCAGCTTGAAGGTTTAGAGGCCATGATTATTTTCATCATTGTGTCAAGAGATATAGTACTAAAACACTTAAGTGTCTCTCCCGATCCCAGGCCCTCGCAGAGCTGTGCGGATCCAGGACAGCTAAGCCCTGGAGGAATACGCAGATTCAAAGAGGAGTCCGTAATTTGCTTTCTAATGGTCATGATCTTTTCCTCAAAGAAGTTCATGAATTTATTACTGCTGAAGTGAAAGCCATCCTCTCTTGGGGAATGCTGCTTTTTAGTTAGTTTCGCAACAGTATCAAAAAGAAATTTTGGATTGTTCTTATTTTCCTCGATTAAGTTGGAAAAGTAGGATGATCGAGCAGCAGTGAGGGCTCTTCGGTACTGCACGGTACTGTCTTTCCAAGCTAGTCGGAAGACTTCCAGTTTGGTGTGGCGCCATTTCCGTTCCAATTTCCTGGAAGCTTGCTTCAAAGCTCGGGTATTTTCTGTATACCAGGGAGCTAGTTTCTTATGACAAATGTTTTTCGTTTTTAGGGGTGCAACTGCATCTAGGGTATTGCGCAAGGTTAAATTGAGTTCCTCAGTTAGGTGGTTAACTGATTTTTGTCCTCTGATGTCCTTGGGTAGGCAGAAGGAGTCTGGAAGGGCATCAAGGAATTTTTGTGTTGTCTGAGAATTTATAGCACGACTTTTGATGCTCCTTGGTTGGGGTCTGAGCAGATTATTTGTTGCGATTGCAAACGTAATAAAATGGTGGTCCGATAGTCCAGGATTATGTGGAAAAACATTAAGATCTACAACATTTATTCCATGGGACAAAACTAGGTCCAGAGTATGACTGTGGCAGTGAGTAGGTCCAGAGACATGTTGGACAAAACCCACTGAGTCGATGATGGCTCCGAAAGACTTTTGGAGTGGGTCTGTGGACTTCTCCATGTGAATATTAAAATCACCAAAAATTAGAATATGATCTGCTATGACTACAAGGTCTGATAGGAATTCAGGAAACTCAGAGAGGAACGCTGTATATGGCCCAGGAGGCCTGTAAACAGTAGCTATAAAAAGTGATTGAGTAGGCTGCATAGATTTCATGACTAGAAGCTCAAAAGACGAAAACGCCATTTTTTTTTTTGTAAATTGAAATTTGCTATCGTAAATGTTAGCAACACCTCCGCCTTTGCGGGATGCACGGGGGATATGGTCACTAGTGTAACCAGGAGGTGAGGCCTCATTTAACACAGTAAATTCATCAGGCTTAAGCCATGTTTCAGTCAGGCCAATCACATCAAGATTATGATCAGTGATTAGTTCATTGACTATGACTGCCTTTGAAGTGAGGGATCTAACATTAAGTAACCCTATTTTGAGATGTGAGGTATCACGATCTCTTTCAATAATGGCAGGAATGGAGGAGGTCTTTATCCTAATAAGATTGCTAAGGCGAACACCGCCATGTTTAGTTTTGCCCAACCTAGGTCGAGGCACAGACACAGTCTCAATGGGTATGGCTGAGCTGACTACACTGACTGTGCTATTGGCAGACTCCACTAAGCTGGCAGGTTGGCTAACAGCCTGCTGCCTGGCCTGCACCCTATTTCATTGTGGGGCTAGAGGAGTTAGAGCCCTATCTATGTTGGTAGATAAGATGAGAGCACCCCTCCAGCTAGGATGGAGTCCGTCACTCCTCAGCAGGTCAGGCTTGGTCCTGTTTGTGGGTGAGTCCCAGAAAGAGGGCCAATTATCTACAAATTCTATCTTTTGGGAGGGGCAGAAAACAGTTTTCAACCAGCGATTGAGTGCTGAGACTCTGCTGTAGAGCTCGTCACTCCCCCTAACTGGGAGGGGGCCAGAGACAATTACTCGATGCCGACACATCTTTCTAGCTGATTTACACGCTGAAGCTATGTTGCACTTGGTGACCTCTGACTGTTTCATCCTAACATCGTTGGTGCCGACGTGGATAACAATATCTCTATACTCTCTACACTCGCCAGATTTAGCTTTAGCCAGCACCATCTTTAGATTAGCCTTAACGTCGGTAGCCCTGCCCCCTGGTAAACAGTGTATGATCGCTGGGTGATTCGCTTTAAGTCTAATACTGCGGGTAATGGAGTCGCCAATGACTAGGGTTTTCAATTTGTCAGAGCTAATGGTGGGAGCCTTCGGCGTCTCAGACCCCGTAACGGGAGGAGTAGAGACAAGAGAAAACTCAGACTCAGACTCCGACTCGCTACATAATGGGGAGAACCGGTTGAAAGTTTCTGTCGGCTGAATGAGCGACACCGGTTGAGCATTCCAACAGCATTTCCCTCCAGAAGCCATGAGAAAGTTGTCCGGCTGCGGGGACTGTGCGGGGGGATTTATACTAACGTTACTATCTGTACTTACTGGTGGCACAGACGCTGTTTCATCCTTTCCTACACTGAAATTACCCTTGCCTAACGATTGCGTCTGAAGCTGGGCTTGTAGCACAGCTATTCTCGCCGTAAGGCGATCGTTCTCCTGTATATTATGAGTACAGCGACTGCAATTAGAAGGCATCATGTTAATGTTAGTACTTAGCTTCGGCTGTTGAAGGTGTTGACGAACCATGTCCAGATAAAGCGTCCGGAGTGAAAAAGTTGAATGAGGGAAGAAAGTTGCGATGGAAAAACTAAAAATATAAACGGTAATTAAAAACAAAACAAAAAAAACGTAAAGTTGTCAGCTAGCAAAGTAAAGTAAAGTTGGCAGCAAAACGCACAGCAACACGTCTGCAGACTCAACAGGTAGTCAACAGGTAGTGACGCAGGGTTAACATCATGTCCAGTACGTGTTTATTTAACCAGGTAAATGTGGAACAAGGAAAGGGTTAACATCATGTCCAGTACGTGTTTATTTAACCAGGTAAGTTGACTGACAACACATTCTCATTTACAGCAACGACCTGGGGAATAGTTATAGGGGAGAGGAATGAGCCAATTGGAAGCTGGGGATGATTAGGTGACCGGGATGGTATGAAGGCCTGATTGGGAATTTAGCCAGGACACCGAGGTTAGAGTCAAACCAACAGTGGGATACAGGGTGGTATGCTGCTGGTACTTGAACATCATGCTGCCTCGCACTACAGAAACAGGAGATAGACCCCTGTCCCTGTTCCTATGAGCCGTTCTCATCAAGCTGCCTCGCACTACAGAAACAGGAGATAGACCCCTGTTCCTATGAGCCGTTCTCATCATGCTGCCTCGCACTACAGAAACAGGAGATAGACCCCTGTTCCTATGAGCCGTTCTCATCATGCTGCCTCGCACTACAGAAACAGGAGATAGACCCCTGTTCCTATGAGCCGTTCTCATCATGCTGCCCCGCACTACAGAAACAGGAGATAGACCCCTGTTCCTATGAGCCGTTCTCATCATGCTGCCTCGCACTACAGAAACAGGAGATAGACCCCTGTTCCTATGAGCCGTTCTCATCATGCTGCCTCGCACTACAGAAACAGGAGATAGACCCCTGTTCCTATGAGCCGTTCTCATCATGCTGCCTCGCACTACAGAAACAGGAGATAGACCCCTGTTCCTATGAGCTGTTCTCATCATGCTGCCTCGCACTACAGAAACAGGAGATAGACCCCTGTTCCTATGAGCCGTTCTCATCATGCTGCCTCGCACTACAGAAACAGGAGATAGACCCCTGTTCCTATGAGCTGTTCTCATCATGCTGCCCCGCACTACAGAAACAGGAGATAGACCCCTGTTCCTATGAGCCGTTCTCATCATGCTGCCTCGCACTACAGAAACAGGAGATAGACCCCTGTTCCTATGAGCCGTTCTCATCAAGCTGCCCCGCACTACAGAAACAGGAGATAGACCCCTGTTCCTATGAGCCGTTCTCATCAAGCTGCCTCGCACTACAGAAACAGGAGATAGACCCCTGTTCCTATGAGCCGTTCTCATCATGCTGCCTCGCACTACAGAAACAGGAGATAGACCCCTGTTCCTATGAGCTGTTCTCATCATGCTGCCCCGCACTACAGAAACAGGAGATAGACCCCTGTTCCTATGAGCCGTTCTCATCAAGCTGCCCCGCACTACAGAAACAGGAGATAGACCCCTGTTCCTATGAGCTGTTCTCATCATGCTGCCTCGCACTACAGAAACAGGAGATAGACCCCTGTTCCTATGAGCCGTTCTCATCAAGCTGCCTCGCACTACAGAAACAGGAGATAGACCCCTGTTCCTATGAGCCGTTCTCATCATGCTGCCTCGCACTACAGAAACAGGAGATAGACCCCTGTTCCTATGAGCCGTTCTCATCATGCTGCCTCGCACTACAGAAACAGGAGATAGACCCCTGTTCCTATGAGCCGTTCTCATCATGCTGCCTCGCACTACAGAAACAGGAGATAGACCCCTGTTCCTATGAGCCGTTCTCATCAAGCTGCCTCGCACTACAGAAACAGGAGATAGACCCCTGTTCCTATGAGCCGTTCTCATCAAGCTGCCTCGCACTACAGAAACAGGAGATAGACCCCTGTTCCTATGAGCCGTTCTCATCAAGCTGCCTCGCACTACAGAAACAGGAGATAGACCCCTGTTCCTATGAGCCGTTCTCATCATGCTGCCCCGCACTACAGAAACAGGAGATAGACCCCTGTTCCTATGAGCCGTTCTCATCATGCTGCCTCGCACTACAGAAACAGGAGATAGACCCCTGTTCCTATGAGCCGTTCTCATCATGCTGCCTCGCACTACAGAAACAGGAGATAGACCCCTGTTCCTATGAGCCGTTCTCATCATGCTGCCTCGCACTACAGAAACAGGAGATAGACCCCTGTTCCTATGAGCCGTTCTCATCATGCTGCCTCGCACTACAGAAACAGGAGATAGACCCCTGTTCCTATGAGCCGTTCTCATCATGCTGCCCCGCACTACAGAAACAGGAGATAGACCCCTGTTCCTATGAGCCGTTCTCATCAAGCTGCCTCGCACTACAGAAACAGGAGATAGACCCCTGTTCCTATGAGCTGTTCTCATCATGCTGCCTCGCACTACAGAAACAGGAGATAGACCCCTGTTCCTATGAGCCGTTCTCATCAAGCTGCCTCGCTCTACAGAAACAGGAGATAGACCCCTGTTCCTATGAGCCGTTCTCATCAAGCTGCCTCGCTCTACAGAAACAGGAGATAGACCCCTGTCCTTGTTCCTATGAGCCGTTCTCATCAAGCTGCCTCGCACTACAGAAACAGGAGATAGACCCCTGTTCCTATGAGCCGTTCTCATCAAGCTGCCTCGCTCTACAGAAACAGGAGATAGACCCCTGTTCCTATGAGCCGTTCTCATCATGCTGCCTCGCACTACAGAAACAGGAGATAGACCCCTGTTCCTATGAGCTGTTCTCATCATGCTGCCCCGCACTACAGAAACAGGAGATAGACCCCTGTTCCTATGAGCCGTTCCAAGCCAAGGCTTACCGCATTACAATGCATTATGCCACATTATATATATTCCTGATGAAGATATAACGTGTTGTGTTTTGTTCTCTTTCCTCAGGCCACAGCAGAGGCCAACAACCTGGCAGCAGTGGCAGCAGCCAGGGACCTGTACAACAAGAAGATGGAGCAGGTACTGTATGAAGGCATGGTTGTTTCAATACTTACCTCCAATTCTAATGCTGCTGCCTCCCTGAGACCTACTGAGAGCTACTGGTGTCCCTCCCGGATCCAGAAATGTTTTTGATTTCCCCCCCCCCCCCCCTCCCCCGGCCAATAGTCCCCCCCAGCCAATAGTCGTCATCGTTGTCCGTGGATCTCTTCCTAGCACGCGTGACTCAACTTGTCAATGGATCATCAAGCCCTTGAATAGTTGAATCAGGTGTTCAGGGCTACAGCAATGTTGTGAAACGTCTGGGGGTCCCCAAGGAGATGTTTAAGAACTACTGCTCTATTATCACACTATGGTGAAGGTATCTAATAACCCTCCCTCCCTCTCCAGGTGTGTGGTGGGGACCGGCCCTTCCTGGCTCCGGCAGCGCTCCAGGCCAGACAGAGTGACATCAGAGAGGAAGCCCTCCAGGTGTTCCGAGGGGTCAAGAAGATGGGAGGGGAGGAGTTCAGTCGACGCTACCTGCTACAGCTGGAGGGAGAAGTACGTCACCGTTGTCTCCCCGCTCGGGAAACCAATATCTTTCTTAACCATTAGCCCAATTCGGGAAATTCCCTCTTGGGTCGAGAGTCAGGTGACACTGATTTTCAAGTCTCAAAGAAGTAAGGCTACCTCATTACGAGAGTGTATGTCTGAGTCACCTCTGCTTCATTCACCATTTCAAACAATCAACCTGAATACATAAACATTGAGGGGCGGTTTCCCGGACACAGATGAAGCCTAATCCTGGACTAAGGACTATGCTTAATCTGTGCCCTGAACCCGCCCGTTAAATACATATTTGGCAAGTGGCAACCCCAGCTAGCACGTAACGTTCTGAGAACCATATTTTTCTTAGAGCTTGGTGAAAGCATGGTTGTCCTATGGATATTTGTTGCAAGATACCCAGTTATATTCTGTTCTCAGCAGCAACAAAACTCTCTCTATCCTTTATCTTTTTAAGTGTGTTCAAGTGCGTTGGTTACACCTCATCTTAATGAGTGCTTGTTTTCCTTTGAAATGGGGTCTGTTTGAATAGACAAAAATTTGTATGAATAAAAAAAAGATTGCAAGCTAGCTCCATCCTGGTGGCGCAGAGGACTCATTCCATGGATAGAGAACAGAAGATCATAGTCTTGAATCTCACTGACGCCATGCAACAATAAAAAATAAATGTGTTTTCATGTTTTATCTGTGCTTGGAGTTTAAATCAGTTAACCTACGCTAGCAGTGTTATTAAAAGTTCTCAGAACATTATTTAACTATCTTCTCAGAACGTTAATAAAACCTCCCAGGAAAACGTTCAGGGAACCATAGTAAAACGTTCTCAGAACCTCCCTGGAAACATAGTAAAACGTTCTCAGAACCTTCCTGGAAACATAGTAAAACGTTCTCAGAACCTCCCTGGAAACATAGTAAAACGTTCTCAGAACCTCCCTGGAACCATAGTAAAACGTTCTCAGAACCTCCCTGGAACCATAGAAAATTGTTCTCAGAACCTCCCTGCAACCTAAAAATGTATGTTCCCAGAACAGGCGAAGTTTTCACTACCGTTCTCAGAATGTTTAAAAAACGTTCAGTTTTACCCGTCAGGCAACGTCTTTCGTTCCAAGAACCAATGAGAAACCAAAAACGTACGTTCCTACAACTTCCAAGGAACCAAATGTGCTAGTTGGGAAGTGGAACCAATCACCTTAACTAGGGTTGCTTTCCCAGAATTCCCAGCTTTTCCAGAAATCCTGGTTGAAGGATTGCAGATTTTCCTGCTTATTCCCTCCTGATTCCTGGATTTCTGGAAAAACCTGGACATTTACTCTAATTTTGCAACCCTAAACATAACCAACCTTGTTTCAGGTGGACGAGGTGTTCGTTCAGTACATCAAGCACAACGACTCCAAGAACATCTTCCACGCCGCCCGCACCCCGGCCACGCTGTTCGTGGTCATCTTCAGCATGTACGTGGTGGCGGGCATCACAGGCTTCGTGGGGGTGGACATCATCGCCAGTGTGTGTAATATGATTCTGGGCCTGGCGCTGATCACCCTGTGTACCTGGGCTTACATACGCTACTCTGGGGAGTACCGAGAGCTGGGCCAGGTCATCGACCAGGTGGCTGGAGCCCTCTGGGACCAGGTAAGTCCCAGAACCTACTTTATGTATGACCAGGAGGAGTAGCGTGAAGTTGCGCCTAGATCCTGATCTTGGTTCAGTGTAGAAGTTTCCCCACTAATGGTTAAAGTTACAATTGGGGGAAAGGAAGCTGATCCTAGATCTATACCAAGGGGAAAGTTCAGTGTGTCAAAAATGGATAAGGTGTCCATTTTAGGACATTGTCACTTTACTTCACCTCTAATTGAGTCGACCCGGTATTTTATTTCTGACCATGTACTCTACGGCGTTACCTTATAAATGTGCACCGTAACCAAATGAGTCTCACCATAACGGCGGAGCATTATGGACTCCTAACCACTTTTTAAACATTGTGTGATTGGTTTGTACCATTGGATTAGTCTATTTCTTCTGCATCTGTAGATACCAACAATTAATCTATGTGATTACTGGTGGCTGAGCTAGAGAGGTTTGTGTGACAAGGGCGGATCCCGAAAGGGCCTCGGGGGCCGGGTCTTTTTGCAGAAAAGTCTGTAGAGCCCGATTGGTTGGAGCTACAAATTATTATAACATTTCTATGGACACTCTTCTTCTACATAGAAGATCATAGGAAATCCCAGGACATAGTGTCTATAATACTGTAAGGGCTTCTTCTACATAGAAGATCATAGGAAATCCCAGGACATAGTGTCTATAATACTGTAAGGTCTTCTTCTACATAGAAGATCATAGGAAATCCCAGGACATAGTGTCTATAATACTGTAAGGGGTTATTCTACATAGAAGATCATAGGAAATCCCAGGACATAGTGTCTATAATACTGTAAGGGGTTCTTCTACATAGAAGATCATAGGAAATCCCAGGACATAGTGTCTATAATACTGTAAGGGGTTCTTCTACATAGAAAATCATAGGAAATCCCAGGACATAGTGTCTATAATACTGTAAGGGGTTCTTCTACATAGAAGATCATAGGAAATCCCAGGACATAGTGTCTATAATACTGTAAGGGGTTATTCTACATAGAAAATCATAGGAAATCCCAGAACATAGTGTCTATAATACTGTAAGGGGTTATTCTACATAGAAGATCATAGGAAATCCCAGGACATAGTGTCTATAATACTGTAAGGGGTTATTCTACATAGAAGATCATAGGAAATCCCAGGACATAGTGTCTATAATACTGTAAGGGGTTATTCTACATAGAAGATCATAGGAAATCCCAGAACATAGTGTCTATAATACTGTAAGGGGTTATTCTACATAGAAGATCATAGGAAATCCCAGAACATAGTGTCTATAATACTGTAAGGGGTTATTCTACATAGAAGATCATAGGAAATCCCAGGACATAGTGTCTATAATACTGTAAGGGGTTATTCTACATAGAAGATCATAGGAAATCCCAGGACATAGTGTCTATAATACTGTAAGGGGTTATTCTACATAGAAGATCATAGGAAATCCCAGGACATAGTGTCTATAATACTGTAAGGGGTTATTCTACATAGAAGATCATAGGAAATCCCAGAACATAGTGTCTATAATACTGTAAGGGGTTATTCTACATAGAAGATCATAGGAAATCCCAGGACATAGTGTCTATAATACTGTAAGGGCTTCTTCTACATAGAAGATCATAGGAAATCCCAGGACATAGTGTCTATAATACTGTAAGGTCTTCTTCTACATAGAAGATCATAGGAAATCCCAGGACATAGTGTCTATAATACTGTAAGGGGTTATTCTACATAGAAGATCATAGGAAATCCCAGGACATAGTGTCTATAATACTGTAAGGGGTTCTTCTACATAGAAGATCATAGGAAATCCCAGGACATAGTGTCTATAATACTGTAAGGGCTTCTTCTACATAGAAGATCATAGGAAATCCCAGGACATAGTGTCTATAATACTGTAAGGGGTTCTTCTACATAGAAAATCATAGGAAATCCCAGGACATAGTGTCTATAATACTGTAAGGGGTTCTTCTACATAGAAGATCATAGGAAATCCCAGGACATAGTGTCTATAGTACTGTAAGGGCTTCTTCTACATAGAAGATCATAGGAAATCCCAGGACATAGTGTCTATAATACTGTAAGGGGTTCTTCTACATAGAAAATCATAGGAAATCCCAGGACATAGTGTCTATAATACTGTAAGGGGTTCTTCTACATAGAAGATCATAGGAAATCCCAGGACATAGTGTCTATAATACTGTAAGGGGTTATTCTACATAGAAAATCATAGGAAATCCCAGAACATAGTGTCTATAATACTGTAAGGGGTTATTCTACATAGAAGATCATAGGAAATCCCAGGACATAGTGTCTATAATACTGTAAGGGGTTATTCTACATAGAAGATCATAGGAAATCCCAGGACATAGTGTCTATAATACTGTAAGGGGTTATTCTACATAGAAGATCATAGGAAATCCCAGAACATAGTGTCTATAATACTGTAAGGGGTTATTCTACATAGAAGATCATAGGAAATCCCAGAACATAGTGTCTATAATACTGTAAGGGGTTATTCTACATAGAAGATCATAGGAAATCCCAGGACATAGTGTCTATAATACTGTAAGGGGTTATTCTACATAGAAGATCATAGGAAATCCCAGGACATAGTGTCTATAATACTGTAAGGGGTTATTCTACATAGAAGATCATAGGAAATCCCAGGACATAGTGTCTATAATACTGTAAGGGGTTATTCTACATAGAAGATCATAGGAAATCCCAGAACATAGTGTCTATAATACTGTAAGGGGTTATTCTACATAGAAGATCATAGGAAATCCCAGGACATAGTGTCTATAATACTGTAAGGGCTTCTTCTACATAGAAGATCATAGGAAATCCCAGGACATAGTGTCTATAATACTGTAAGGGCTTCTTCTACATAGAAGATCATAGGAAATCCCAGGACATAGTGTCTATAATACTGTAAGGGCTTCTTCTACATAGAAGATCATAGGAAATCCCAGGACATAGTGTCTATAATACTGTAAGGGGTTATTCTACATAGAAGATCATAGGAAATCCCAGGACATAGTGTCTATAATACTGTAAGGGCTTCTTCTACATAGAAGATCATAGGAAATCCCAGGACATAGTGTCTATAATACTGTAAGGGGTTATTCTACATAGAAGATCATAGGAAATCCCAGGACATAGTGTCTATAATACTGTAAGGGCTTCTTCTACATAGAAGATCATAGGAAATCCCAGGACATAGTGTCTATAATACTGTAAGGGGTTCTTCTACATAGAAAATCATAGGAAATCCCAGGACATAGTGTCTATAATACTGTAATAAGCTTACATTGTTGCTGTCACAAACTCCAAACGGTTGTCACTGACTAGTTGGATATTCATTTCCCACTGAGCAAACAATTTCTGTATGGGGAGGCAGCGTAGCCTAGTGGTTAGAGCGTTGGACTAGTAACCGAAAGGTTGCGAGATCAAATCCCGGAGCTGACAAGGTACAAAATCTGTCGTTCTACCCCTGAACAAGGCGGTTAACCCACTGTTCCTAGGCCGTCATTGAAAATAAGAATGTGTTCTTAACTGACTTGCCTAGTTAAATAAAGGTAAAGTAAATATAAATTCATTTTTATCAGGATGTTGCTTTGGCGGACCTTATTTTATTAAAACTCATGAAATCAACTGTTTATGTCAAATTGTTGTACTTGTAGCCCTGGTTGTCCTGGGATTTTTTTTAAACACTTCATTGTGAGGGTCAATATAAGGGGTGGACTTGCAGGGAATCGGGACATGAAAATCAGGACATGGGGTCGGGGTATCGGGACATGGGTATCGGGACATGGGAATCGGGGTATCGGGACATGAATTTCAGGACAGGGTATCGGGACATGGAAATCGGGACATGGTGTCGGGACAGGGTGTCGGGACAGGGTATCGGGACATGGAATGGCAAATTAGACGGCACATTCCTCACCTGCTAGATGTGCAATTAAAGAGCTAGATGCACAATTATGGGGAATTACACAATGTGTTTGTTTTGTTCCAGACCAAAATGGTATTCTGCTGTGATTTAAGCATTGACATGAACTCAGAACATCCAATTTTGTTGTTTCTCTATGAATTATTGTAATTCTGAGGGGAGAAAAAGAAACCTGAGAAAATATAATTTGGGAAAATATAAAACATAATTTGGTGAAAAAAATCTTAGATTTTATAGAGCCCCCCTTAGAGTTGTTTATTAACCATTATTTGACCCATTATTTGACCAGGTATATTTACAGAAAACATAGTGCCCTACTTCCTCTTGTACACTATGGACCAGGGGAAGAGTTGACAACATAGTGCACTACTTCCTCTTGTACACTAAGGACCAGGGGAAGAGTTGACAACATAGTGCACTACTTCCTCTAGTATACTAAGGACCAGGGGAAGAGTTGACAACATAGTGCACTACTTCCTCTTGTACACTAAGGACCAGGGGAAGAGTTGACAACATAGTACACTAAGGACCAGGGAAGAGTTGACAACATAGTGCACTACTTCCTCTTGTACACTATGGACCAGGGGAAGAGTTGACAACATAGTGCACTACTTCCTCTTGTACACTATGGACCAGGGGAAGAGTTGACAATATAGTACACTACTTCCTCTTGTACACTATGGACCAGGGGAGGATTTGCAGGGAGAGGAGAATGTTCCTATTTGAAAGCTGGAGAAAAAACAGCAGTTCATTTTTTTTAAAGCAGCTCTCATGGTAGAAAAGACCCCTGACCTAGAGACATCTATTTACAGAGCATCCAAACCTTCTAGGTTGCGACATACACCCAGATGACCGTGTTGAACAATACAACGTCTGGAAATGATCACAAAGTCTTTTTTAAAGTTTGAGTTTCTGAAGAGTTTCTGAAGGAAATAAATATTTATAACATGTTCATATTTATATTACACTTGATATTTTTTATTATTTGTCTAAGACTGTGTTTTTTTCCTTCTTTTCGCTCTATGTTTTGCAACAGGGAAGCACCAATGAGGTAAGTACACTGGGGGAGGAGTTGTGTCAGTGTAGGACTATGGTATGTTTTCCTAGCTATCTTTAGCATTCCAATAATGGTTAAAGTCCCAAATACACCCTCTTGCTCTGCTGTTGTTCAGGCTCTGTATAAGTCTACATTTGACCTAGGATGTACCCTTTCTGTATTTCACCATATTGCACATTTGAAACAAATGATCTTTAGCATTATGACAATGGTTAATATGTAGAATTCCACCCCTCTTTTTTAGCCAGATAGTGACGACCCCTCTCTCCTCTTTTCCCCTCTCCTCTCCTCTTCGCCTTTCCAGGCTCTATATAAGCTGTATACCGCTGCAGCCAGTCACAGGCACCTGTACCACCATGCGTTCCCTGGCCCCCAGGCCCCTGGAGAGACGAGCGAGACCCCTGAGGAACCCACCAGGAAGAGGAACTGACCTGGTGACCTGATTGGCCAGAGCACAGCAGGGACTGCTGGGTATCTCTTCAGTAGCATGATGGATAGAGAGGGGGGGAGGAGGGGGAGGCATCCTCACCCGTTGGACACTCTTTTACTATGGTATTGGCTGGAACAGTCCAGTGAAGCATTCACTATTTTAAATCTAAATGTGGACAATGTAATGTCCCAGAGGTAGTGGCAACAATCTCCCTTTGAACTGGTTTGCTTGTCCCGTTGCCTTCAAAAAATAATGGGTATTTCACATATCATTGTCTTTCACAAACCACATTCAACCTTTTCTATATGTCTGTAAGAAAGACATCTGTAAATACACGCAGGAAAGGAGGTGTACAGATCACACTCCACATGCAAATTCCTATCAGCAGTTTGTTTTGGACCGAGGTACAGTAAGTTACAGTTAACTGCGGATTTCATTGTGTTACGTGAGATAGCATGACGGCCGTCAGCACTGACAGTTCATGGCATCACCATCGCTTTAGAATGTTATCTGTCGGAAGACAATGCTTCTGATTTCACGAACGGAAGATTTCCTTGAGTATGCCATTGAGGAGAAGTTTAAATCAAATTGACCTCTGACCTATAACAGAACGGTGGTCCATGTATATTGATTTTCATGTTTTATCAGGTTAAGTGCTGTTTCTCTATAAGGAAATTATTCCATGTTTGAAAGCCAATGGTTGTGTCCCAAATGGCACCCTCTTCCCTATATAGTTCACTACTTTTTTATTTTACCTGGGCCCATAGTGCTCTGGTTAAAAGTCATTTTATATTACTAGGCAAGTCAGTTAAGAACAAATTATTTTTTAACAACGACGGTCTACCCCGGCCAAACTCTTACGACACTGGGCCAATTGTGCACCGCCCAACTGTGATACAGTCTGGAATCGAACCAGGGACTGTAGTGACGCCTCTAGCACTGAGATGCAGTGCCTTAGACCACTGTGCCACTCAGGAGCCCAATGTGCTCTGTAGGGAATAGGATGTCATTAGGGACACGTACAAAGACTTTGTTTAAATATACCTATTTTTGTCAGCATGGTAAATAATCAGTGTCTACCATTTTTAGGCTCTCCAAGCTTATCTTCAGTGCGCTATATTTCTTGACAATTCACATGTTTAGGGCTTGTACTTGACCTCGCACTTTGTTTGTTTTTGTAATATAGGTCCTGCGTGCCAATGTCATGCAACTACAGTTTCATATAGCTATGACAGCACTCACACACCTGCTGCATAATGATACCACTTGTTGGGCAGAACACAATCCTCCATCGTCTGTGGTCTATAAAACAAACCCCCTCACACATGTTTTGGTTTGGGGGAGGTGGGGTGAGCTGTCTGTGCTCCCTTAGTCTGTGTCCATGATGTCAGAATGTCATACACACAGATTAAAATAGGGCCCTATATTCAGACTTGAGATAAGTTGACTTAAAAATAAAAAATGCTGACTTAAGTCCATGTTCTCTGAATCGGGCCGATATAGCCTATGGGTTCTCTATGGTCACACATTTAGCCTGGAACAGAATTGACTACCGGGGATGAGATTAAGAGTAAGTCACTGGGTAGTTTAGTAGACATGGGCTGGCTGGGTGAGTAGGTTGTGATTGGCTGGCTAGGTGAGTAGGTTGTGATTGGCTGGCTAGGTGAGTAGGTTGTGATTGGCTGGCTAGGTGAGTAGGTTGTGATTGGCTGGCTGGGTGAGTAGGTTGTGATTGGCTGGCTGGGTGAGTAGGTTGTGATTCGCTGGCTGGGTGAGTAGGTTGTGATTGGCTGGCTGGGTGAGTAGGTTGTGATTGGCTGGCTGGGTGAGTAGGTTGTGATTGGCTGGCTAGGTGAGTAGGTTGTGATTGGCTGGCTAGGTGAGTAGGTTGTGATTGGCTGGCTAGGTGAGTAGGTTGTGATTGGCTGGCTGGGTGAGTAGGTTGTGATTGGCTGGCTGGGTGAGTAGGTTGTGATTCGCTGGCTGGGTGAGTAGGTTGTGATTGGCTGGCTAGGTGAGTAGGATGTGATGGGCTGGTTGGGTGAGTAGGTTGTGATTGGCTGGCTGGGTGAGTAGGTTGTGATGGGCTGGCTAGGTGAGTAGGTTGTGATGGGCTGGCTGGGTAGGTTGTGATGGGCTGGCTGGGTGAGTAGATTGTGATTGGCTGGCTAGGTGAGTAGGCTGTGACGGGCTGGCTTAGTTAGAGGTAGACAGAGAAATGTAAAACATTATAAACAGTTTCACTACAGTTGTCTGCTTCTTGAACAGTTTGGTAAATAAATGATGATCTTTTAAACTGGATAATGAGGGCTGGGGGGAATAGATGTAGTAGATAGTGAGGTAATAGATGTTAGTAGATAGTTAGTAGATAGTGAGGGCTGGGGGTAAGAGATGTTAGTAGATAGTGAGGTAATAGATGTTAGGAGATAATGAGGGCTAGGGGGAATAGATGTAGTAGATAGTGAGGTAATAGATGATAGTAGATAGTGAGGTAATAGATGTTAGTAGATAGTGAGGTAATAGATGTTAGGAGATAATGAGGGCTGGGGGGAATAGATGTAGTAGATAGTGAGGTAATAGATGTTAGTAGATAGTGAGGTAATAGATGTTAGTAGATAGCGAGGAAATAGATGTTAGGAGATAATGAGGGCTGGGGGAATAGATGTAGTAGATAGTGAGGTAATAGATGTTAGTAGATAGTGAGGTAATAGATGTTAGTAGATTGTGACGGCTGGGAGGAATAGATGTTAGTCCATTGTACAGAAAGAAGAGTGAGAACATTCCCAGCTAGCACATAACGGTCTGAGAACCATATGTTTCTTAGATCTCGGTGAGAGCGTTGTCTTGTTATTTCACATAAAACCTTCCCACAGTGTTCTGGGAATGGTGCAGGATATCCAGCTAGCACATAACCAGAACCCTATTTTCCTATGTGTGAATGTCATTAAATCAGCATAACATTATTATATTTTTTATACCTCTTTTTCGTGGTATCCAAATTGGTAGTTACAGTCTTGTCCCATCGCTGCAACTCCCGTACGGACTCGTGAGAGGCGAAGGTCGAGAGCCGTGTGTCCTCCAAAACACAACCCAGCCAAGACTCACTGCTTCTTGACACACTGCTCGCTTAACCCGAAAAGCCAGCCGCACCAATGTGTCGGAGGAAACACTGTATACCTGCGGTGACCGTGTCAGCGTGCATTGCGCCCCGCCCGCCACAGGAGTCGCTAATGCGCGATGGGACAAGAACATTCCTGCCGGCCAAACCTCCCCTAACCCGGATGACAATTGTGCGCCGCCAGAGCCTGGACTCGAACCACTGCGCCAGTTGGGAGGCCCAGCATAACATTTTCTACGGGCTTCCTCATGGTTCTATTTAAAGTGATGTTCCCAATACATTCAGAGAACGTTAAGGAACAACGTTCTTCTGTGGGAATTTCAGTACTTCATTATGGTCCTATTTAAAGTGATGTTCTCAGAACGTTTCCATAAAAAAACACAATAAAACATTAGTAACGTTCAAAGTGCATTATAGGAATGTTATTTAAAAACCTATACATTCCGTTCTCTGCGTCAACAAAACTCTCTCCTCGATCTTGTGAAGTGTGTTCAGGGGTGTTGGCCGCGCCCACTAATTGGCCACACCTGATCTTAATGAGTGCTTGTTTGTTTTGAAATGGGGTCTGTTTGAATAGACAAAATGGAACAGCTTTGTATGAGTTAAAAAAACATGGCATGCTAGCTCCATCCTTGTGGCGCAGTGGACTAATTCCACGGATAGACAATAGAAAATCATAGGTTAAAATCTCACTGATGCCGTGCCACAACAAAAACAGTTAACCTAAGCTAGCAGTATTATTAAAAGTCTTATTGAAACATGTTGTCAGAACGTTATTTAATTACCTTCAAATAACCTATAATTTCCGTTCTCATAAGGTTAATAAAACCTCCCAGGAAAACTTTCAGGGAACCATAGTAAAACGTTCTCAGAACCTCCCTGGAACCATAGTAAAACGTTCTCAGAACCTCCATGCCCCATAAAAATGTACGTTAACAGAACAGGCAAAAATGTAATTAACGTTCTCAGAACGTTTAAAAAAAACATTCCGTTTTACAGGTCATGAAACTTATGGGCAATCAAAAAGGTTCCCACAACTTTTCCAAGGAACCAAATGTGCTAGCTGGGATGTTGTTGGTTCACATTGAATGGTATAGCAGTGGAACATTCAGAATCAGAATGAGTTCTAGAAGTACTGTACTGGTCATTAATCTGGGAAACCTGGTTTGAGAAATATCTTCCCCTCCCCTTCTTACTAGGCTGGTCCCAGATCCATTTGTGCTGTCTTACAAACTCCCATGGTCAATGTCATGCCACTGTGACAATGACCATAGGCGTCTATCTGTACTACTGCATGGTAAAGGACCAGAGGGGTGTACTACAACACAGGATCAATGAGTTAACCAGAGACTTTGATAAACAAACAGAAATAACTGTGGATTTTCTTGATTCAAAGAAAATCTAATACAGTATGTGTTTTTGATTGTTGAGTCAGTTAGGAAGATAACCTTGAAATGCGTATAGTCTAAGAAATATAAAGTATATTTTAAAGTATTCAGGCAAGTTATCTGGCTAACTCCTTGATTCTGCTGTGCGGTATACCCTTCTGAAAAGCCACACTGTCTCCCAAACAGCTTGTACTCGTTAACCAGTAGTGGTCGTGTTATTGTTGGGAACGCTTTTTCGTGTTTGCAGACAATATATCAGTGGGCTTGGTGGACTGTTAAAATGTTTAGATTGTGTTAAATTATATAAGAAAACAACTATCCATGTGTATTACTACAGTTGAAGGATCATCGATGAAAGTTATTGTATACGCAAAAATATAAAACAGCTTATTTTTCAGGGGGGCAATTTAGTTGTTTCTATGTAACCTGTAAGGTTGTTGTTATGGTTACGTGTCAAGCAGGATGTCTATAAAAAAGTCTGACCAAAGAGGTTTGTACTGTAACAATCTCCCAGAGAGAGCCATGAACACGCTAGCCCTGGTCTGAGTCCAAAATGGCCCCCCTATTCCCTTGACAGTGCACTACTTTTGACCTGGGTCCATAGGATTCGGGTGCCATTTGGGACGGACCCAGACAAACACACAGCAGCATCAAAGTGGTTTCTTCCTCATGGTCTTCCACACTACAGTATAATGTAACGTCACCATTCACAAGTCATCGTCATCATTTTTTTATTAAAATGGGAGAAAAACCATCTCTGTTGTCTGAGCTTCAATATACACAGTGATTGAATAATGAAAGGAGAACGTCAAATGTCCTGCTGCACATCTGGGCCCGTGCCTGAAACAGGAAGGGGAGGAACTGCAACTTGCAGGCTGCAATGAAACCAGGATCATCTCCTAACTAGGATTAAATGATTTATTGATAGTTGCTTTTCCAAAAGCCAATAATAACAAGAACAGAATAGTAAATAACAGCCAATAAGAGGTTTGTGTGAATCGTTTGAGGAGTAGCTACATAGTTGGGGGTTTTGAAGGAAAAAAGTCTGTCAAATTTTTAGGCCATCTTCACAGGCTTGAAACTAATATTATAATTTTTTTCACAGCAGATTGTTTGTCCTGGATCTGCACGGTGACGTCATTCAGAACCGATGGGTTGGAGCTAGCCGTACGGTGACGTCATTCTGAACCGATGGGTTGGGAGCTAGCCGCACGGTGACGTCATTCTGAACCGATGGGTTGGAGCTAGCCGTACGGTGACGTCATTCTGAACCGATGGGTTGGAGCTAGCCGTACGGTGACGTCATTCTGAACCGATGGGTTGGGAGCTAGCCGCACGGTGACGTCATTCAGAACCGATGGGTTGGAGCTAGCCGTACGGTGACGTCATTCTGAACCGATGGGTTGGGAGCTAGCCGCACGGTGACGTCATTCTGAACCGATGGGTTGGAGCTAGCCGTACGGTGACGTCATTCTGAACCGATGGGTTGGAGCTAGCCGTACGGTGACGTCATTCTGAACCGATGGGTTGGAGCTAGCCGTACGGTGACGTCATTCTGAACCGATGGGTTGGAGCTAGCCGTACGGTGACGTCATTCTGAACCGATGGGTTGGGAGCTAGCCGCACGGTGACGTCATTCTGAACCGATGGGTTGGAGCTAGCCGTACGGTGACGTCATTCTGAACCGATGGGTTGGAGCTAGCCGTACGGTGACGTCATTCTGAACCGATGGGTTGGAGCTAGCCGTACGGTGACGTCATTCTGAACCGATGGGTTGGAGCTAGCCGTACGGTGACGTCATTCTGAACCGATGGGTTGGGAGCTAGCCGTACGGTGACGTCATTCTGAACCGATGGGTTGGAGCTAGCCGTACGGTGACGTCATTCTGAACCGATGGGTTGGAGCTAGCCGTACGGCGACGTCATTCTGAACCGATGGGTTGGGAGCTAGCCGTACGGTGACGTCATTCTGACCCGATGGGTTGGAGCTAGCCGTACGGCGACGTCATTCTGACCCGATGGGTTGGAGCTAGCCGTACGGTGACGTCATTCTGAACCGATGGGTGGGAGCTAGCCGTACGGTGACGTCATTCTGACCCGATGGGTTGGAGCTAGCCGTACGGCGACGTCATTCTGAACCGATGGGTTGGGAGCTAGCCGTTCTTACGTCGCTTAGTAGCTACGGTCACACTAAGAACAGAGCTGAGGCAATATCAGTCCATTAAAAACAAGGCATTACAAAATCCACAACAAGAAAATAACCAGTTATCGGAGGCTTTATCCCAAATGGCACCCTATTCCCTACATAGTGCACTACTTTATACTAACCCTATGGGACTAGTGCACTAGGGGATAGGGTGTCATGTGGGACGTAGCCAGAGTCCATCTGCATACAGAGGAAAATGCACTTCAGTTGTTTGGAAAAGATAAGTCATCTGAACCATTAGTGATTTACAGAGCATTCAGAGTCCTGGACTTTCTCCACATTTTGTTAAGTTACAGCATTATTCTAAAATTGAATAAATACATTTGTTTCCTCATCAACCTACAAACAATACCATATAATGACAAAGCAAAAACAGGTTTTTAGAAATGTTTGCAAGTTTATTAAAAATAAAACAGAAATAACTTATTTACATAAGTATTCAGACCCTTTGCTATGAGACTCTAAATTGAGTTCAGGTGCATCCTGTTTCCATTGATCATCCTTGAGATGTTTCTACAACTTGATTGGAGTCCACCTGTGGTACATTCATTTGAATGGACATGATTTGGAAAGGTCTATATGAGGTCCCACAGCACAGGAGTGGCTTCGGGAACAAGTCTCTGAATGTACTTGAGCGTCCAACAAAGTACTGAGTAAAAGGGTCTGAATACTCACTTAAATATGATATTTCAGTTTTTTTTTTAAAGTCAAACCTGTTTTTGCCTTGTCATTATTTGATAGTGTAGATTGAAAAAAAAAAAAAAAAAAAAGTAATCAATTTTAGAATAAGGCTGTAACATAACAAAATGTGGAGAAAGTCAAGGGGTCTGAATACTTTCCATTGTGTGTGCCAAATGGCACCCTATTCCCTTTATAGTGCACTACTTTGGACCAGGGCCCAGTGTGTCTTCTTAAATACACAGATGCCATGATAATAAGGATATTCCTGATGTATAGTGATGCAGAGAGCCTCGAGTCACGACTGCATCAAATAAGACTGCATCAAATATGATGATTTATCCAACAGTTTCAGGTCTTCAATATAACATATATGTAATAACAAAAATTTAAATTTCTTGTGCAAGGCAATTACACGTTTGAGGATTGTCTTATTAAAAAAAAGAATGAAGTAAAAAAAACATCACATTTTTATTGTTAAAGAAATCTTCAGTTTTAGGTGCTACAAATGCTGACAAATAAATACAATTACGTACAATGATAAATTCTGCTCCATAATTTGTTTTATCTGGAAACATAAATTTATAAAAAAGGTGAAGCTGCCAGTCCTTCTCTCCCAACTTAGGGAGAAAAAAAAAAGTGACAGAGTAGCAATCATTTTACAAAGCGCAATATAAAAACAGGCATTGTGTTGTTCCTGTGAGGGGAAAAAAAACTGTCTGTAAATCTTATTGTCACTTATGGACATTCAAACAATAACAGGTCTTTAAGACCCTGTGATCATCTTCAGTCTTTATAAAAATAACAGATTCCATACAACAACCCAGGGCCGTGTTCAGCGGGGAACACTGTAGCAAAACCTTTTGAAAACGGAAAAACAAAATGGTTCCTTAAGTTCCGGTAGTCCCGCCATGTTTCAGTCTGTTCTTCCATTTGTTGCCTAATGAACACGACCCAGTTCTCAGATGACATTTGCTGTAAGCGAATTCAGTATAAACACATTTCTCTCTCCAGCTGGAGAATCATTTTTCTAGTCTTTCTTCATTGGAGCATTCACGTGTTCTCTCATCACTGGTCCTGAATCATCACGAAGGGAGAGAGGCCTGAGTAGCCACATGATGTGAGCAGCATCTGGACATTTGGCTGATATAACGGGAGACAACATACGTTTGGTGAAGAGGCGGCGGCGGCAATAAGGAGGTCAATCATAAAGAGATTAACCCTGACCGACCGGGGCGGAAACTTCAAAGGGGCGGACTTCCTTGTTGTAGAAACCTCAAGAGGGCGGTGCTCCCTTACCATAGAAACCTCCGATGGGCGGAGCTCCCTTACCATAGAAACCTCAGAGGGGGCGGGACAACGGAACTTCATATGAACAATGTAGAAAGAGAACGGTTGAAGTCCCAGGTCCAGCTATCCACAGGCTCCATTCCTCTGTCCAGTCAGTTCAGGGTCATATTCATTAGTGCACACTGTAGCAACCCATTTAGGAACAAAAACATTGGACAAATTTAGGTAGGTGCCCCCCTACCACCATTTTGTTCTGTTTGCTTCTTAGTGAATATGACCTAATTCACATGTTCCCTGTGAAGTTCTTGCCTGGCTGCTCCTGGGCCTGAGCGTACCACTGCTGCCTGGGTTTCCTTTGGTCCACCTCAGACAGCAGGGCCTGACGGTAGGCCTCGTAGGACTTGACGATGCGCTCCAGTTCCTTCATGAAGAGCAGCTTCAACATGCCCTGGTACGTGTCCAGATCCACCAGCTGGAACAGCTCCCACTTCAGGATGTGGTCATACCTGGAGCAGAAGGGACGACAGATTGTATTTGACCACAAACATGGCTGCATGTCACAATGGTAAAAATATAAAACAAAACTGGAGAAACTTCGGTCATTTCTGGAGACACGACAGAGCTGGTGTAGATCTGTAAACTATTTTAGCAGGCTACCTAAGCATCTTGGTTGAGGTGAAACAATTCACTTTTCTTTAGCGTTAATTAGCCATTGCAAATCTCTTTGCTAGAAATGCAACGCAATCTCCAAAACAGCAAGATGTCTCCAATACCGGTCATTTTTTAAAATTACATTATTTTTCATCAATGAAACCTCTGAAGTAATGAGCCAATTATATGGGAGAAATGCCAGGTACGATTTTACTAACTTGAGCAGGGCGCGGGCATACACCTGTAGCCAGTCAGGGATCTCTGCCGTGTGGTATGGGTTGGCTGGTACCAGCACTGGATGGTCCCGCTCTGCTGGGCGAGGCTGGTAAACAACAGGCTGGTATACAACGGGAGGGGGCTGGTATACAACGGGAGGGGGCTGGTCATATTGGAGCACGCTGGAAATGGGAAAAGTCCAAATAATAGAATTATAAATATATTTTAAAATGTATTCCCTTCTTGTTTTTAAAAAGGACTACAAATGAATTGTGTGTCAGTGTACAACCGTAGTGGGCTGGTCATAGTGAGGAACACTGGAATAGAAGGAGGGGATTATACAGTTACAATGAAGAAAACAAAACATGCAACAATTAAACATTTTACTGAGGTACAGTTCATATAAGGAAATCAGTCAATTAAAATAAATTCATTAGGCCCTAATCTATGGATTAAACATGACTGGGAATACAGATATGCATCTAATGGTCACTGATAAAAAAATAAACATTAAGGTACATTAGGGGAGTTGATCAGAAAACTAGTCAGTATCTGGTGTGATCACCATTTGCCTCATGCAGCGCGACACATCTCCTTCACATAGAGTTAATCAGGCTGTTGGTTGTGTCCTGTGGAATGTTGTCCCACTGTGTGAAGTTGCTGGATATTGGCGGGAACTGTAATGCTCTGTCATACATGGTTATCCAGAGCATCCCAAACATGCTGAGTAGGTGACATGTCTGGTGAGTATGCTGGCCATGGAAGAACTGGGACATTTTCAGCTTCCAGGAATTGTGTACAGATCCTTGTGACACACAGCCGTGCATTATCATGCTGAACACATGGGGGGTGGCTGAATGGTACGACAATGGACCTCAGGATCTCATCACAGTATCTGTGAATTCAAACTGCCATCGATAAAATGCAATAGAGTTTGTTGTCTGTAGTTTATGCCTGCCCATACCAGAACCTCACTGCCACCATGGGTCACTCTGTTCACAATGTTATCAGCAAACCACTCGCCCACACAACACCATACACACCGTCTACCATCTGCCCGGTACAGTTGAAATGTGGATTCATCCATAAAGAGGACACTTCTCCAGCGTGCCAATGGCCATCAAATGTGAGCATTTTCTCACTGAAGTCAGTTACAATGCAGAACTACAGTCGGGTCAAGACCCCGGTGAGGACGACGAGAACGCAGATGAGCTTCCCTGAGACGGTTTCTGACAGTTTGTGCAGAAATTGTTTGATTGTGCAAACCCACAGTTTAATTAGCTGTCCGGGTATCTGGTCTCAGACCATCCCGCAGATGAAACATCCGGATGTAATGGTCCTGGACTGGCGTGGTTACACGTGGTCTGCGGTTGTGAGGCCAGCTGGACGTACTGCAAAATTCTCAAATTCTCTAAAGCGGCTTAACAGTTCTGGTGGACATTCCTGCAGTCTGCATGCCAATTGCGCTCTCCCTCAAAACTTGAGACATCTTTGGCATTGTGTTATGTGACAAACAGCACATTTTAGAGTGGCCCTTTTGTCCCCAGCACAAGGTGGACCTGTGTAATGATCATACTGTTTGATCAGCTTCTTGATATGCCACACCTGTCAGGTAGATAGATTATTTTGGCAAATAAGAATTGCTCACTCGTAGGGACGTAAACAAATTTGTGCAATAAATGAGAGAAATAAGCTTTTTATGCGTATGGAACATTTCTGGGATCTTTTATTTCATCTCATGAAACATGGGACCAACACTTTAAATGTTGCGTTTATATTTTTGTTCAGCTTAGTATTGGCAGAGGCTAGGAGTCAAATCAGAATAAAATTATTTGACTGAACAAATTCTCACTTTTTAAAAAGACTGAATACCAAATGTGTGCCCGTGTGAGTTTCCCTTAGGTACAGATCTAGGATAGGTGTTCCCTGCTCCAATCCTAACCATTAGTGACAAAAATGACAAACTGACCCAAGGGCAGTGTCAAAGGGCAACTTCATCTTACACCGTGTGTCTGTCTCTCTAAAATGCTACCTAGGAGCACAGGGGTGGAGTATCTCTGTCTCTACAGTCTACCTAGGAGCACAGGGGTGGAGTATCTCTGTCTCTACAGTCTACCTAGGAGCACAGGGGTGGAGTATCTCTGTCTCTACAGTCTACCTAGGAGCACGGGGGTGGAGTATCTCTGTCTCTACAGTCTACCTAGGAGCACAGGGGTGGAGTATCTCTGTCTCTACAGTCTACCTAGGAGCACAGGGGTGGAGTATCTCTGTCTCTACAGTCTACCTAGGAGCACAGGGGTGGAGTATCTCTGTCTCTACAGTCTACCTAGGAGCACAGGGGTGGAGTATCTCTGTCTCTACAGTCTACCTAGGAGCACAGGGGTGGAGTATCTCTGTCTCTACAGTCTACCTAGGAGCACAGGGGTGGAGTATCTCTGTCTCTACAGTCTACCTAGGAGCACAGGGGTGGAGTATCTCTGTCTCTACAGTCTACCTAGGAGCACAGGGGTGGAGTATCTCTGTCTCTACAGTCTACCTAGGAGCACAGGGGTGGAGTATCTCTGTCTCTACAGTCTACCTAGGAGCACAGGGGTGGAGTATCTCTACAGTCTACCTAGGAGCACAGGGGTGGAGTATCTCTGTCTCTACAGCCTACCTAGGAGCACAGGGGTGGAGTATCTCTACAGCCTACCTAGGAGCACAGGGGTGGAGTATGTCTGTCTCTACAGCCTACCTAGGGGCACAGGGGTAGAGCATGTCTGTCTCTACAGCCTACCTAGGAGCACAGGGGTGGAGTATCTCTGTCTCTACAGCCTACCTAGGAGCACAGGGGTGTCTATACTGAGCCCCCTTGTTGAGGTGGTCTACGTAGTAGGGTCCAAACTCAGCCGACTCCACCTTCTCCCAGCCAGGGGGCAGACCCTCTCTCTCCAGGGGGTGGGACCAGTGGGTGGTGTTGGTGTTGTGGTCGATGTAGTACTTCCTGCCTCTAATGGTCCAGTCTACCGTCCAACCACAGGGCAGGGAGAGGTCTTCACAGCTCAGACTGGACAGGTTCCCCAGAGACTTGGCCTGCATTCGACCGATACCTGAGGGGAGGAGTTCCATACCTTAAACCTTCAGAGGATGGCTGGCTGGTCAAACAAATGGGCCGTGTCCCAAACGGCACCCTATTCCCTATGTAGTGCACTACTTTTACAAGAGCCCTATGGGGAATAGGGTGCCACTTGGGACATACCCTTAAAAACCCTAAACCTAAACCTACTGTCCTGTAGTAAAACCTGCTGCCAGGCCCTGGTACCGTCCTGTAGTAAGACCTGCTGCCAGGCCCTGGTACCGTCCTGTAGTAAAACCTGCTGCCAGGCCCTGGTACCGTCCTGTAGTAAGACCTGCTGCCAGGCCCTGGTACCGTCCTGTAGTAAAACCTGCTGCCAGGCCCTGGTACGGCTATAGCCAACTATCATTGCCTGACCCTGTGCTGCTGTCAGCCTCTCATCTAGGGTGTCTGCATGTCTGTTCAAGTCTATTCTTTGCTATTATATACACCATGCATCTATGAGGAAAGAGTAGGGGACAGCATCCATTTATAGAGGAGGAATCATGTCCTCTGGGGACAGCATCCATTTATAGGAGGAGGAATCGTGTCCTCTGGGGACAGCATCCATTTATAGAGGAGGAATCGTGTCCTCTGGGGACAGCATCCATTTATACAGGAGGAATCATGTCCTCTGGGGACAGCAGCCATTTATAGAGGAGGAATCGTGTCCTCTGGGGACAGCATCCATTTATAGAGGAGGAATCGTGTCCTCTGGGGACAGCATCCATTTATACAGGAGGAATCGTGTCCTCTGGGGACAGCATCCATTTATAGAGGAGGAATCATGTCCTCTGGGGACAGCATCCATTTATACAGGAGGAATCGTGTCCTCTGGGGACATCATCCATTTATACAGGAGGAATCATGTCCTCTGGGGACAGCATCCATTTATACAGGAGGAATCATGTCCTCTGGGGACAGCATCCATTTATACAGGAGGAATCATGTCCTCTGGGGACAGCATCCATTTATACAGGAGGAATCATGTCCTCTGGGGACATCATCCATTTATAGAGGAGGAATCGTATCCTCTGGGGACAGCATCCATTTATACAGGAGGAATCGTGTCCTCTGGGGACAGCATCCATTTATACAGGAGGAATCATGTCCTCTGGGGACAGCAGCCATTTATAGAGGAGGAATCGTGTCCTCTGGGGACAGCATCCATTTATAGAGGAGGAATCATGTCCTCTGGGGACAGCATCCATTTATACAGGAGGAATCGTGTCCTCTGGGGACAGCATCCATTTATACAGGAGGAATCGTGTCCTCTGGGGACAGCATCCATTTATACAGGAGGAATCGTGTCCTCTGGGGACAGCATCCATTTATACAGGAGGAATCGTGTCCTCTGGGGACAGCATCCATTTATACAGGAGGAATCGTGTCCTCTGGGGGACAGCATCCATTTATACAGGAGGAATCGTGTCCTCTGGGGACAGCATCCATTTATACAGGAGGAATCGTGTCCTCTGGGGACAGCATCCATTTATAGAGGAGGAATCGTGTCCTCTGGGGACAGCATCCATTTATACAGGAGGAATCATGTCCTCTGGGGACAGCATCCATTTATAGGAGGAGGAATCGTGTCCTCTGGAAACAGCATCCATTTATAGAGGAAACACATCCACTCCTATTTAAAGAGACATTCTGACACACCAACTGTACAAACACTGAACACAGCGCTGTTGCTGATCCTAGATATACTACTCATCCATATACCTCCCTCTCTCACACACACACACAGTGATGTGTGACCCACTTCTCTTGATGAATGGTAGGAAATGGGAGAGTACATTTATTCAATGGACAGGAAGGCTGAGGCAGAAATCTGAGCTCAAATTCAAACAGAGCTTATGTCTGTCCTTTCTCCTGAAGTGTGCACGCCTCTCCACACAAAAACCCATTGGATTGTTGGAAGCATAGGCCAGAGCCCACGTTGGCCCACCATAGTACTTATACACTACATTACCAAAAGTATGTGGACACCTGGCTTGCAGTCGGCGTTCCAATTCATCCCAAAGGTGTTCGATGGAGGTTGAGGTCAGGGCTCTGTGCAGGCCAGTCAAGTTTTTACACACCGATCTCGACAAACCATTTCTGTACGGACCTCGCTTTGTGCATGGTCATGTTTAAACAGGAAAGGGCCTTCCCCAAACTGTTGCAAGCACAGAATCATCTAGAATGTCATTGTATGCTGTAGCGTTAATATTTCTCTTCACTGGAACTAAAGGGACTAGCCCAAACCATGAAAAACAGCCCCAGACCATTATTCCTCCACCAAACTTTACAGTTGGCACTACGCATTAGGGCAAGTAGCGTTCTCCTGGCATCCGCCAAACCCAGATGCATCCGTCTGACTGCCAGATGGTGAAGCGTGATTCATCACTCCAGAGAACGTGTTTCCACTCCTTCAGAGTCCAATGGCGGCGAGCTTTACACCACTCCAGCCGATGCTTGGCATTGCGCATGGTGATCTTAGACTTGTGTGCGGCTGCTCGGCCATGGAAACCCATTTCATGAAGCTCCCAACGAACAGTTATTGTGCTGACGTTGCTTCCAGAAGCAGTTTGGAACTCGATTGTGAGTGTTAAAACTGAGCACAGACGATTTTCACGCGCTTTAGCACGCAGCGGTCTCGTTCTGTGAGCATGTGTGACCTACCACTTTGAGGCTGAGTCATTACTCCTAGATGTTTCCACTTCACAATAACAGCACTTACAGTTAACTAGGGCAGCTCTAGCAGGGCCAGGGCAGCTCTAGCAGGAATGGGTCCATTATTCTCTACACTGAAAACACCACCAACGTCCCTCCTGATGCACCAGTGGGAATTTACATCAAGACTCACATTCTAGAGTCTATTGAAGTAACGTGTGTATGAATGTCATGTGTTTAACACAGAGAAGACAAGTAATAGGCAACAGATTACTTGAGGCAGTCCCACTCCCATCTGCAAATAACTAGTTTGTAGTGAGACTGTTTTTGAAGATACAAATCGTGAAGTGTATTGAACCGACACCACCCCTTTCGCTTAAGGCTCTATCCAAACTAAAAACAAGGATTTGCTTCGTTGAGCAGCCGGAAACACAGTAGCAACAAACACTTCTTTTAACAACGGTTCCTAAGATGTGTTTTAACTGGTTACACTATAGCTCCGTAGCCAACGCATTCATTCTCACACGGAGGAGCGGCAGTCCAGGAATGACGCCGTGGATATGTAGCCTAGTCACCACATCCAATAAGCAAGGGTACCTCCCTACTGGCACCATTTTACCTATAAAGCCCCAACTCTACCTACATGTACATATTACCTCGACTAACCTGTACCCCTACCTACATGTACATATTACCTCGACTAACTGGTGCCCCCGCACATTGACTCTGTACCAGTACCCCCTGGTATATAGCCTCCACATCGACTCTGTACCAGTACCCCCTGGTATATAGCCTCGCTGTTATTATTCTACTGCTGCTCTTTAATAACTTGTTACTTTTATTTCTTATTCGTACTGCATTGTTGGTTAAGGGCTCATAAGCATTTCACATTTGGTGCATGTGACTAATAAAATTTGTTAGGCCACTACTTTTGACCAAGGCTCATAGTACACAAGTGTAGAGCCCTACCAGCACCACCTTCATAGCATTATAACATTCTAAAGACAATTCCAAGCCTTTGTCATCATTTTGTCTTGACTAAACTATCATGCTATCTAATTACCGAGTCCTTATAAGACATTTCGTCAATATTAAATTAGTTCAACTGATTTGACTATTATGACTACGGATATTGACTTGAGTAAGACATTTTTATGTTTTACCTGCTGCCGGTCTGTTGGGGGCCGGGGGAGTGTGTTGTGGTGGTGGTAGGCTTTGATGTTCATAGTATCCATTGTCCTCATGTAAGTGGTCAGGGGCTCTGGGGTTCTGAAGTGGCTGAGGCAGTCTCTGCTGCTGCTGGCTGTCGTAGTAAGGCTCTGGAGTCAGGGGGTAGTAGAGCCCAGCATCCGCATTCTCAGCCATGGCGCTCACGTCTGTGAGGAAGGACTGTGAGGAGCCTCCGTACTCCTGGGTTATATCCCCAAGGCTTCCAGGTAGGTACGGAGGGGCTGACATCCGGTGGCGTCCCCGCAGAGCCGCCTCGTGGGGTGGCCTCCGCACAGGGGAACGTAGGAAGCTCTTGTTGCCGGCCAACACAGGCTCAGGTCCCACGGGATGGGATTAAGGTCCTGGGCCAGGCTCTGGCAGAGGGACCTCGGTGCGTCTGGGGATAGTGGGTCCATGTCGGATGAATGAGGGCATGAGCTCTGAAACAGAACCAACATGTGTATGTCAAGACAAAGGATGCTACTAAATATCGTCCAAAAGATGGCTGACTGGGTATTCTACAATATATTGTAATTACTTCGCCACCATGGCCCATTTATTGCCTTACCTCCCTTTCTTACCTAATTTGCACACACTGTATATAGATTTTCTTCAACTGTATCATTGAATGTCTGTTTTCTTTATTCCATGTGTAACTGTTGTTGAATGTGTCGAACTGCTTTGCTTTATTCTTGGCCAGGTCGCAGTTGTAAATGACAACTTGTTCTCAACTGGCCTACCTGGTTAAATAAATAAAAATAACTGACCAATACACCAAATCTGATTTAAAAAATATTGCAACCTTCCAGGAATATATTCATGTTCTCTACACTGAAAATAACACCGAATCAGACTACATCTATTCTACAGGTCATAATAACTTAGCTAGGTAGTTAGCATGTAGCACAACAAACCATATTTTGACATTTAGATGGCTAGCTAACTACCTGTGGTCCATGCGTATGCTATGGACATTTAGCGCATACAGAAACAAAAAGGTTAGTCAACACTCCAGCAACATCTTTACATTGGTGGGTAACGAAAGTAAATTGAAGGCTGTCACATAACAAAATCAGGGGGGAATCCACAATGGATGGATGGATGTAGAGATACAGGACTTTGAGAAGGCTCAATAGACGCATGTAACGCTATGGACCAGAACTAGCTACATATCTCAACTTTGGCTAACGCTAGCAAGCTAGATGCTAGTCAGCCATGCAGAAGCCACAATAACTATTAGATAGTAGAATACCGTTTAACCAAATGTGTTATGCTTGGGTATCATCATATGACCTAAAAACGTGTGAATTGTTTAAAAAAAAGTGTTTTTACTAAGAGACATTGCTAGCACTAGCCGGCTACCACCCGGTTACTCAACCCTGCACCTCTATACTATGTAACGTTACATGGACATGTAATCACTGGTCACTTTAATAATATTTACATACTGCTTTACTCATCTCATATGTATATACTGTATTCTATTCTACTGTATTTTAGTCTATGCCATGCCGACATTGCTCGTCCTAATGTTTATATATTTCTTAATTCCATTATTTTACTTTTAGATGTGTGTATTGTTGTTGTGAATTGTGAGATACTTCTGCACTGCTGGAGATAGGAACACAGTCATTTCGCTGGTGAGTATAATTTGTGGAACTTTCCAACAGGAATCAGTTCCAAAAACTTCGTAAATAACACGGTTGCCATCAAACAACGCATACAAAATGGTATAGCGGCAGAATACGATACCGGGTAGGGAGAGGGCTAATTAATTACGTTTCTCACTCGCCATGTTTATTCCGAAAAAATGTCTGTCCTCACTCTGGTAGCCTATGGACAAACATTAAGAATAAACTACGTGATGAGTTGATGCCTATTCGGCAGTTATTTAGCTAATGTTAGGTGAATTGATCATGCTACTTTTTATGCGTTGTTTGTTGGCAAACTTGTCCTTTACGAAGTTTTTGGAAGATTCCTGTTGAAATGTTCCACAAATTATACCCACCCGCATTACGCTCCACCCGCATTACACTACACCCGCAATGACATCTGCTAAATATGTGTATGTGACCAATACAATTTGGCTAGATAACCAACTATATAGCGAATTTAGCTAACTTAGCCAACTTACTTTTCAGGAGTGGTGATGTCTCCTTCTTCACATATTTCCCACGTACCTCGGCTGGTTTCGACGCTTCGTCTTTACTTTTCTTTCTTGAAAGCATAACTCAAACAAAGGAGACATCAATGCAATGTGAGAAACTCGTACAAAGTTCCCCAAAACTACCAGAGTCCCTTTTAATCTGCAGCGTGTACATTTTCGCTAGTTAGCGCTGGCTACGGACTTGATTAGTTAGCTTCACACTTGTTATTTTTCTGGTAATTTAGACAAAAACCAAAACGATTGCTTGTATCAACTAACGTTAGCCAGTTACGCTATAGTAAACTGTTTTCGCCCAGTTAAAAATCACAGATTTTTTTCTCCAAGGCACTTGAAGTCAGCTGTTTTTCTATTCAGTGCGTTTATCCAGCACCCAGCCCATGTCATCACATCACCAAAACTGCTCAACGCCTCTACAAGTCATTCTAGCCAGCCCGCGGAGGGTTGTGGGATAGGAATGGTGAAGGGTAGATTATCACATTTTGAACAAAGATTTGTATAAATATATACACTACTTACTAATAACTTCGTCCCCTTGTTCTGTGATATGAAGCATTTCCAAATTAACCAGTGGTCCAAAGCAGCCCAACTACCCCCTTCTCAAAAGTCAGTTTTAAAAAGATTTCCCTGCTGAAAATAAACCTAAAAATATCCAACCATATGAGACTGGGCTGTCATTTAAAGCTGGGACAAACAGTCACAAGGTCAAGACCCATTGGATTAGCATGGGACGGTTGATGTGTTGTTTTCTTCTGCTTCCTATCATTGCTGAGGGATGTGTCAACTGATACTCTATTCCTTTTATACTGCACAACTTTTGACCAGGACTTATAGGGTGCCATTTTGGACACACATTGAGATGCATTGAACACACATTGAGATGCATTGAACATGAGAAAGTCACAAGGAATCCATACAGCTTTGATTCTTAGTGTGTAACCTGAGTGAGAATTGTGCTCTTGGTATCTAAAGGTTATAATATAAACACAGGGTGATTCTGAAATGGCACCCTATTCCCTATATAGTGCACTATTGGCACCCTATTCCCTATATAGTGCACTACTGGCACCCTATTCCCTATATAGTGCTCTACTGGCACCCTATTCCCTATATATTGCTCTACTGGCACCCTATTCCCTATATAGTGCTCTACTGGCACCCTATTCCCTATTTTGTGACGACCCTCCCACTCTGTCTGCCGTATTCTTTCTCTTTGCTCTTGTTTTCCTTATTAGGATGTCGGTGGGCGGAGCTGTGAGGGTCTTCAGCGACATGGGACACACCTGGTCCCGGGTGTGTCCCAGGATAAATACACCACTTCCCCATTCATGGAGGAGACTCTCCATGCAGACACACTGATAGAGTTTGTTTGTTTGTTTGTTTGTTTGTGTTTTGGCTTGGCTTGTTTGCGTTGGCACCTTTCAACACCCCTCATTATCACATTTATGCACGCGACCACTCACTTACACTACTGATTACTGACTATACACACCATTGTTAATTGTATTTAGTTTACTTCAGTTAATAAATATATTTAGTTATTCCTTATCTCCACGTTGTCTCCACTATATAGTGCACTACTGGCACCCTATTCCCTATATAGTGCACTACTGGCACCCTATTCCCTATATAGTGCACTACTTGCACCCTATTCCCTATTTAGTGCAGTACTGGGACCCTATTCCCTATATAGTGCTTGATGAGAACGGCTCATAGAAGCAAGGGTCTATCGCCTGTTTCCGTAGTGTGAGGCAGCATGACGTACAAGTACACCCCCTGGACATGACGCTAGTCCATCGCAGGGCCTTGCCCACAATCTACTGTCCCTCTGTACAAGAACAATACAACATCAACCAAACACTGAATATGAAAAGGAGATCCACTCAAACCAAATACCTTCCCTTCATTCACAAAATGCCTTTATTTCCTGTAAAAAACAATCTCAGTCATTCCCTCTTTAGTAGTAGTGCTTATAACATCACTTTGTGGTCCAATAGCAGCTGTTGTTGGAGCCACATTCCTCTTCACAAAAATGTCAGGACTTCAATAGGAACTTGGGATGTTTTCAATATGGACAACGGCAGTAGGGAATACAATAGTCTCTGGGACAACGGCAGTAGGGAATACAATAGTCTCCGGGACAACGGCAGTAGGGAATACAATAGTCTCCGGGACAACGGCAGTAGGGAATACAATAGTCTCTGGGACAACGGCAGTAGGGAATATAATAGTCTCTGGGACAACGGCAGTAGGGAATACAATAGTCTCTGGGACAACGGCAGTAGGGAATACAATAGTCTCTGGGACAACGGCAGTAGGGAACACAATAGTCTCTGGGACAACGGCAGTAGGGAATACAATAGTCTCTGGGACAACGGCAGTAGGGAATACAATAGTCTCTGGGACAACGGCAGTAGGGAACACAATAGTCTCTGGGACAACGGCAGTAGGGAATACAATAGTCTCTGGGACAACGGCAGCAGGGAATACAATAGTCTCTGGGACAACGGCAGCAGGGAATACAATAGTCTCTGGGACAATGGGAGTAGGGAATGCAATAGTCTCTGGGACAATGGCAGTAGGGAATACAATAGTCTCTGGGACAACGGCAGTAGGGAATACAATAGTCTCCGGGACAACGGCAGTAGGGAATACAATAGTCTCCGGGACAACGGCAGTAGGGAATACAATAGTCTCTGGGACAATGGCAGTAGGGAATACAATAGTCTGTGGGACAATAGCAGTAGGGGACAAAATAGTCTCTGGGACAATGGCAGGGAGTCAATGCCGAGACCAATGTGTCTTTATTTAAACAGGGAGTCAATGCTGAGACAAGGTGTCTTTATTTAGACAGGGAGTCAATGCCGAGACCAATGTGTCTTTATTTAAACAGGGAGTCAATGCTGAGACAAGGTGTCTTTATTTAGACAGGGAGTCAATGCTGAGACCAAGGTGTCTTTATTTAGACAGGGAGTCAATGCTGAGACCAAGGTGTCTTTATTTAGACAGGGAGTCAATGCTGAGACCAAGGTGTCTTTATTTAGACAGGGAGTCAATGCTGAGACCAGGGTGTCTTTATTTAGACAGGGAGTCAATACTGAGACAAGGTGTCTTTATTTAGACAGGGAGTCAATGCTGAGACCAAGGTGTCTTTATTTAGACAGGGAGTCAATGCTGAGACCAGGGTGTCTTTATTTAGACAGGGAGTCAATACTGAGACAAGGTGTCTTTATTTAGACAGGGAGTCAATGCTGAGACCAAGGTGTCTTTATTTAGACAGGGAGTCAATGCTGAGACCAAGGTGTCTTTATTTAGACAGGGAGTCAATGCTGAGACCAGGGTGTCTTTATTTAGACAGGGAGTCAATACTGAGACAAGGTGTCTTTATTTAGACAGGGAGTCAATGCCGAGACCAAGGTGTCTTTATTTAGACAGAGAGTCAATGCTGAGACCAAGGTGTCTTTATTTAGACAGGGAGACAATGCTGAGACCAAGGTGTCTTTATTTAGACAGGGAGTCAATGCTGAGACCAAAGTGTCTTTATTTAGACGGGGAGTCAATGCTGAGACCAAGGTGTCTTTATTTAGACAGGGAGTCAATACTGAGACCAAGGTGTCTTTATTTAGACAGGGAGTCAATACTGAGACCAAGGTGTCTTTATTTAGACAGGGAGTCAATGCCGAGACCAAGGTGTCTTTATTTAGACAGAGAGTCAATGCTGAGACCAAGGTGTCTTTATTTAGACAAGGAGACAATGCTGAGACCAAGGTGTCTTTATTTAGACAGGGAGTCAATGCTGAGACCAAAGTGTCTTTATTTAGACGGGGAGTCAATGCTGAGACCAAGGTGTCTTTATTTAGACAGGGAGTCAATGCTGAGACCAAGGTGTCTTTATTTAGACAGGGAGTCAATACTGAGACCAAGGTGTCTTTATTTAGACAGGGAGTCAATGCTGAGACAAGGTGTCTTTTCCAGATGAGCCCTGTATTGCACCACAATACACATACAAATGCAATAAACACATTAAACTACACATTCATATACACATTAAATGTGTGCGGTTTTAGAAGAGACAAAATGTTGCAGTTTTAAAGCTAGTTTCATGTAATTCTACACATTTTTGTCACGGTGCTGAGGAAACAATTGCAGTTTCAAAGCTAATTTCCTGCAATTCTACACATATTGCCATGCGGCTGTGTGTAATTTGTCAGTTTTAAAGCTAATTTATTTCAATGATATACCTTTTGACATTGCCTTGTTCTTATGCTATCAGAGTGACTCAAATATTATAACAAAATCAATGTGGGCCCCATGCCATAACACTTTGTGAAATTTGGATTCTCCCTGACCGTCTAGTTTTTATGTTGTTGGTTGTTAGTTCTCAAAGATGATCTTATTAAAATATATTAGGTCCATTATCTTGTTTACATACTTTATAGTTGGTTTCGGTCATTTAAAGTTTAAACTGAAAACATTTGACCATCTTCTACAGGACTTGCTCCTTAACTAACTTTTAATTCTTAATGTCTTAAATAACTTATCAATATGCTTTTTAAAAGATAGCTTTTCGTCAATCCAGACGCCCAGATATTTATAGGCGGGGACACGATCAATGAGAGCACCATCCAAAGTACGTATGCATTAAATCCTCAGATACATTTTTATGCAATTTGGAAAATAACATATGCTTGGTTTTACCCACTTTATGTACCAATTTCAGTTCAACAAAGGCTTTCTGTAGGGCAATAAAGGCGGATTGAAGCTCTGACACAGCCTGGTCAGCTGTGGGGGGCAATAGCACACACCACAGTGTCATCTGCATACAGGTGAATCATTTATTTGATAGATGAACAATACTGTTCATGTAAATAGTGAAAAGAACTGGACCAAATCAAAATCAAATCAAATGTATTTATATAGCCCTTCGTACATCAGCTGATATCTCAAAGTGCTGTACAGAAACCCAGCCTAAAACCCCAAACAGCAAGCAATGCAGGTGTAGAAGCACGGTGGCTAGGAAAAACTCCCTAGAAAGGCCAAAACCTAGGAAGAAACCTAGAGAGGAACCAGGCTTTGAGGGGTGGCCAGTCCTCTTCTGGCTGTGCTGGATGGAGATTATAACAGAACATGGCCAAGATGTTCAAATGTTCATAAATGACCAGCATGGTCAAATAATAATAATCACAGTAGTTGTCGAGGGTGCAGCAAGTCAGCACCTCAGGAGTAAATGTCAGTTGGCTTTTCATAGCCGATCATTAAGAGTATCTCTACTGCTCCTGCGGTCTCTAGAGAGTTGAAAACAGCAGGTCTGGGACAGGTAGCACGTCCGGTGAACAGGTCAGGGTTCCATAGCCGCAGATAGAACAGTTGCTGAGTCAGATTTGTGGGCCTCCTTGCTCGCACACGCTTTTTCAGTTCTGCCCACACATTTTCTATAGGATTGAGGTCAGAGCTTTGTGATGGCCACTCAAATACCTTGACTTTGTTGTCCTTAAGCTATTTTGCCACAACTTTGGAAGTATGCTTGGGGTCATTGTCCATTTGGAAGACCCATTTGCGACAAAGCTTTAACTTCCTGACTGATGTCTTGAGATGTTGCTTCAATATATCCACATAATTTCCCCACCTCATGATGCCATCTATTTTGTGAAGTACACCAGTCCCTCCTGCAGCAAAGCACCCCCACAGCATGAGGCCACCACCCCCGTGCTTCACGGTTGGGATGGTGTTCTTCGGCTTACAAGCGTCCCCTTTTTTCCTTCAAACATAACGATGGTCATTATGGCCAAACAGTTCTATTTTTGTTTCATCAGACCAGAGGACATTTCTCCAAAAAGTACAATCTTTGTCCCCATGTGCAGTTGCAAACCGTAGTCTGGCTTTTTTATGGCGGTTTTGGAGCAGTAGCTTCTTCCTTGCTGAGCAGCCTTTCAAGTTATGTCGATATAGGACTCGTTTTACTGTGGATATAGATACTTTTGTACCTGTTTCCTCCAGCATCTTCACAAGGTCCTTTGCTGTTGTTCTGGGATTGATTTGCACTTTTCACACCAAAGTACGTTCATCTCTAGGAGACAGAACACGTCTCCTTCCTGAGCGGTATGACAGCTATGTGGTCCCATGGTGTTTATACTAGCGTACTATTGTTTGTACAGATGAACGTGGTACCTTCAGGCGTTTGGAAATTGCTCCCAAGGATGAACCAGACTTGTGAAGGTCTACCATTTTTTTCCCTGAGGTCTTGGTTTGATTTCTTTTGCTTTTCCTATGATGTCAAGCAAAGAGGCACTGAGTTTGATGGTAGGCCTTGAAATACATCCACAGGTACACATTTTACATTTACATTTTAGTCATTTAGCAGATGCTCTTATCCAGAGCGACTTACAGTAGAGTGCATACATTTTATTACATTTTTACATACTGAGACAAGGATATCCCTACCGGCCAAGAGCAGACGCTCTTATCCAGAGCGACTTACAGTAGAGTGCATACATTTTATTACATTTTTACATACTGAGACAAGGATCCCTACCCCTACCGGCCAAACCCTCCCTAACCCGGACGACGCTATGCCAATTGTGCGTCGCCCCACGGATCTCCCGGTTGCGGCCGGCTGCGACAGAGCCTGGGCGCGAACCCAGAGACTCTGGTGGCGCAGCTAGCACTGCGATGCAGTGCCCTAGACCACTGCGCCACCCGGGAGACTGGGAAGCAAACTAGACACCTCCAATTGACTCAAATGATGTCAATTACCTTATCAGAAGCTTCTAAAGCCATGACATAATTTTCTGGAAATTTCCAAGCTGTTTAAAGGCACAGACAACTTGGAATTGAATTGTGAATTATAAGTGAAATAATCTGTCTGTAATCAATTGTTGAACAAATTACTTGTGTCATGCACAAAGTAGATGTCCTAACCGACTTGCCAAAACTATAGTTTGTTAACAAGAAATTTGTGGAGTGGTTGAAAAACGAGTTGCAAAGGAAAAGCCATCTCACACTGGCCAATAACAATAAAAGATTAAGATGGGCAAAAGAACACAGACACTGGACAGAGGAACTCTGCCTAGAAGGCCAGCATCCCAGAGTCGCCTCTTCACTGTTGCTCTGGTGTTTCGCGGGAACTATTTAGTGAAGCTGCCAGTTGAGGAATTGTGAGGCATCTGTTTCTCAAACTAGACACTCTAATGTACTTGTCCTCTTGCTCAGTTGTGTACCGGGGCCTCCCACTCCTCTTTCTATTTTGGTTAGAGACAGTTTGCACTGTTCTGTGAAAGGAGTAGTACACAAGGTTGTACGAGATCTTCATTTTCTTGGCAATTTTTCACGTAGAATAGCCTTTATTTCTCAGAACAAGAATAGACTGATGAGTTTCAGAAGAAAGGCCTTTGTTTCTGGCCATTTTGAGCCTGTAATCAAACCCACAAATGCTGATGCTCCAGATACTCAACGAGTCTAAAGGCCAGTTTTATTGCTTTTTTAATCAGAACAACAGTTTTTAGCTGTGCTAACATCATTGCAAAAGGGTTTCCTAATGATCCTTTTAAAATGATAAACTTGGATTAGCTAACACAATGTGCAATTGGAACACAGGAGTGATGGTTGCTGATAATGGGCCTCTGTACACCTATGTAGATATTCCATAAAAAATATGCCGTTTCCAGCAACAATAGTCATTTACAACATTAACAATGTCTACACTGTATTTCTGATCAATTTGATGTTAATGGACAAAAATGTGCTTTACTTTCTAAAACAAGGACATTTCTAAGTGACTCAACTTTTGAACGGTAGTGTGTATATATAAGTATGTGGAAACCCCTTCAAATTAGTGGATTAGGCTACAGGTGTATAATTGCTGACAGGTGTATAAATCAAGCACACAGCCAAGCAATCATCATAGACAAACATTGGCAGTAGAATGGCTTTACTGAAGAGTTTAGTGACATTCAACATGGCACCGTCATAGCCGGCACCGTCAAGTCAGTTCGTCACATTTCTGCACTGCTAGAGCTGCCCCGGTCAACTGTAAGTGTTGTCATTGTGAAGTGGAAATGTCTAGGAGCAACAACGGCTCAGCCGCGAAGTGGTAGGCCACACAAGCTCTCAGAACAGGACCACCGAGTGCTGAAGCGCATAAAAATCGTCTGTCCTCGGTTGCAACAAACACTACAGAGTTCCAAACTGCCTCTGGAAGCAACGTCAGCACAACTGTTTATCGATAAACAGCACAACTGTTTATCGGGAGCTTCATGAAATGGGTTTCCATGGCCGAGCAAGCCTAAGATCACCATAAGCAATGCCAAGCGTCAGCTGGAGTGGTGTAAAGCTCGCCGCCATTGGACTTTGGAGCAGTGGAAACACGTTCTCTGGAGTGATGAATCGCACTTCACCATCTGGCAGTCCGACGGACGCATCTGGATTTGGCAGATGCCAGGAGAATGCTACCTGCCACAATGCATAGTGTCAACTGTAAAGTTTGGTGGATGAGGTCTGGGGCTGGCCTGGTCTGGGGCTGTTTTTCATGGTTCGGGCTAGGCCCCTTAATTCCAGTTAAGGGAAATCGTAACGCTACAGCATACAATGACATTCTAGATGATTCTGTGCTTCTTACTTTGTTGCAACAGTTTGGGAAAGGCCATTTCTTGTTTCAGCATGACAATGCCCCCGTGTACAAAGTGAGGTCCATACAGAAATGGTTTTTCGAGATTGGTGTGGAAAAAATTGACTGGCCTGCACAGAGCCCTGACCTCAACCTGCATCGAACACCTTTGGGATGAATTGGAACGCCGACTGCGAGCCAAGTCTAATCGACCCAACATCAGTGCCCGACCTCACTAATGCTCTTGTGGCTGAATGGAAGCAAGTCCCCGCAGCAATATTCCAACATCTAGTGGAAAGCCTTCCCAGAAGAGTGGAGGCTGTTATAGCAGCAAAGGGGGGACCAACTCCATATTAATACCCATGATTGTACCAGAAATAATTGTAAAGTTAAAAATATATGTTAAGGATTCCACAATCAGAGGAGCAGAAATGTGCAGAAAGAAAGGATCGATCAAATCAGACCCAGTGGAGTTTCTTTTACATCAATCTTAAGCAGGGCGTATAGTATAGCACATCAGTAGAAAGTTGTTGAAATGAAAACAAAGATTCACTAGAAGTTGAAAAGTTGATTTAACTTCCATCAAGCCAACTGGAGGCTGTGAGAGGGGCAGGCAGTCGACTGGCTGTGACCAGGGTCAGTTAAACCACAATTTCTTTCAAATAAAAAACCTGGCGAGATAAAACGCTGATTAAAAGCGTCACTTCTCATTTTTTCTCAGTGATGATGCCAGAGTTTGGCACAGCTTGCTTTGGCAGGGAAGGCAGAGGAATGTCCACGCTTCAGTACTTTAACGTTTTTCCAAAATATTGACCAATCACCAGCAATCTGAGATAGAACTTAGAAAGTAGCTAGATTTCTAGATTTAGATTTCTAGATTCAGATTTCTAGATTTAGATTTCTAGATTCAGATTTCTAGATTTAGATTTCCAGATTTAGATTTCTAGATTTAGATTTCTTGATTGAGGAAGTGCACAACTTGCTTTGGCAGGGAAGGCAGAGGAATGTCCACGCTTCAGTGCATTAGATTCTAGATGTAGATTTCTAGATGGATCTTTCTAGATGGATCTTTCTAGATTCCGATTTCTAGATTTAGATTTCTAGATTCCGATTTCTAGATTCCGATTTCTAGATTTAGATTTCTAGATTCAGATTTCTAGATTTAGATTTCTAGATTCAGATTTCTTGATTGAGGAAGTGCATCTATTTCTCAATAGCCTGAAAAACTGCCACTCAGTTACAGAGTCAGTTTTTCTTGGGGGGGATAAGGCTGAAAAAATTGTATTTTGGCTTATGGCCCCATCTATAACCAATATCTGACATTTTTGGGGGGATAGTGATATTTAGAGAACATGATGTCACAAGCATTGATTTCACATATGTTGGAATGATGATGTTGGAATCAGCAATGTCAATATCCTTATCCGGGAAAGAGCCCTTTAGCCAAGTATCTGTTATTGCAGCAGTCTAAATACCCTTTATTCCATTCACATAAGTAGTATGTGTTGTCCTTCATATACAATTTAGTACATAACTTTGGACACAATATTTCCCTTTCAGTCTGTTACATAAACTGGTAACACGAACAACCAAATGTAACAAAACATACACAGTTTATTTAATTTACAAAGTGGTTTGTATACATGATTATACCATTTATTGTGCATTTAAATACACATATTAAACCCTCTTTATCCAGTTCTAATAACTGAAAAGCGTCAGTATTGATTCCCAGTGTTGAACAGGGAGCTTAAAATATTGACTGATCTCTCAGACAACCACTTGTACCAGGGTTGGGATCAATTCCATTTCAATTCCAATTAATTCAGGAAGTACACTGACATTCCAATTCTCTTCAATGCTTTTCAATTAGGAAAATGTGGAATTTGGAATTTGGTTTACTACTTCCTGAATTGTTTGGAATTGAAATGGAATTGACCCCAACCCGTGAAGTGCACTTCAGTCTCCGGAATGTTCTCTGGTACAGCGGTTTAGGGTCATGGTAAAAAAAAAACGTTGATCTTCAGTGACAACTTTTGTGGTCAACTTTGTGCTCCGGGTCTGTATGACAGTAGGGTAGAGGTCACCATAGACAGTAGTCTTGGGGGTTGGGTATGACAGTAGGGTAGAGGTCACCATAGACAGTAGTCTTGGTGGTATGACAGTAGGGTAGAGGTCACCATAGACAGTAGTCTTGGTGGTTGGGTATGACAGTAGGATAGAGGTCACCGTAGACAGTAGTCTTGGTGGTATGACAGTAGGGTAGAGGTCACCGTAGACAGTAGTCTGGTGGTTGGGTATGACAGTAGGATAGAGGTCACCGTAGACAGTAGTCTTGGTGGTTGGGTATGACAGTAGTGTAGAGGTCACCATAGACAGTAGTCTTGGTGGTTGGGTATGACAGTAGGATAGAGCTCACCGTAGACAGTAGTCTTGGTGGTTGGGTATGACAGTAGGGTAGAGGTCACCATAGACAGTAGTCTTGGTGGTTGGGTATGACAGTAGGATAGAGGTCACCGTAGACAGTAGTCTGGTGGTTGGGTATAACAGTAGGGTAGAGGTCACCATAGACAGTAGTCTTGGTGGTTGGGTATGACAGTAGGATAGAGGTCACCATAGACAGTAGTCTTGGTGGTTGGGTATGACAGTAGGGTAGAGGTCACCATAGACAGTAGTCTTGGTGGTTGGGTATGACAGTAGGGTAGAGGTCACCATAGACAGTAGTCTGGTGGTTGGGTATGACAGTAGGGTAGAGGTCACCATAGACAGTAGTCTTGGTGGTTGGGTATGACAGTAGGATAGAGGTCACCGTAGACAGTAGTCTGGTGGTTGGGTATAACAGTAGGGTAGAGGTCACCGTAGACAGTAGTCTGGTGGTTGGGTATGACAGTAGGGTAGAGGTCACCATAGACAGTAGTCTTGGTGGTTGGGTATGACAGTAGGGTAGAGGTCACCATAGACAGTAGTCTTGGTGGTTGGGTATGACAGTAGGATAGAGGTCACCGTAGACAGTAGTCTTGGTGGTTGGGTATGACAGTAGGATAGAGGTCACCGTAGACAGTAGTCTGGTGGTTGGGTATGACAGTAGGGTAGAGGTCACCGTAGACAGTAGTCTTGGTGGTTGGGTATGACAGTAGGATAGAGGTCACCGTAGACAGTAGTCTTGGTGGTTGGGTATGACAGTAGGATAGAGATCACCGTAGACAGTAGTCGTGGTGGTTGGGTATGACAGTAGGGTAGAGGTCACCGTAGACAGTAGTCTTGGTGGTTGGGTATGACAGTAGGATAGAGGTCACCGTAGACAGTAGTCTGGTGGTTGGGTATAACAGTAGGGTAGAGGTCACCATAGACAGTAGTCTTGGTGGTATGACAGTAGGGTAGAGGTCACCATAGACAGTAGTCTTGATGGTTGGGTATGACAGTAGGGTAGAGGTCACCATAGACAGTAGTCTTGGGGGTTGGGTATGACAGTAGGGTAGAGGTCACCATAGACAGTAGTCTTGGTGGTATGACAGTAGGATAGAGGTCACCATAGACAGTAGTCTTGGGGGTTGGGTATGACAGTAGGGTAGAGGTCACCATAGACAGTAGTCTTGGTGGTATGACAGTAGGGTAGAGGTCACCATAGACAGTAGTCTTGATGGTTGGGTATGACAGTAGGGTAGAGGTCACCATAGACAGTAGTCTTGGTGGTATGACAGTAGGGGAGAGGTCACCATAGACAGTAGTCTTGGGGGTTGGGTATGACAGTAGGGTAGATGTCACCATAGACAGTAGTCTTGGTGGTATGACAGTAGGATAGAGGTCACCGTAGACAGTAGTCTGGTGGTTGGGTATGACAGTAGGGTAGAGGTCACCATAGACAGTAGTCTTGGTGGTATGACAGTAGGGTAGAGGTCACCATAGACAGTAGTCTTGGTGGTATGACAGTAGGGGAAAGGTCACCATAGACAGTAGTCTTGGTGGTATGACAGTAGGGTAGATGTCACCATAGACAGTAGTCTTGGTGGTATGACAGTAGGATAGAGGTCACCGTAGACAGTAGTCTGGTGGTTGGGTATGACAGTAGGGTAGAGGTCACCATAGACAGTAGTCTTGGTGGTTGGGTATGACAGTAGGGTAGAGGTCACCGTAGACAGTAGTCTGGTGGTTGGGTATGACAGTAGGGTAGAGGTCACCATAGACAGTAGTCTTGGTGGTTGGGTATGACAGTAGGGTAGAGGTCACCATAGACAGTAGTCTTGGTGGTTGGGTATGACAGTAGGGTAGAGGTCACCATAGACAGTAGTCTTGGTGGTATGACAGTAGGGTAGAGGTCACCATAGACAGTAGTCTTGGTGGTTGGGTATGACAGTAGGGTAGAGGTCACCATAGACAGTAGTCTTGGTGGTATGACAGTAGGGTAGAGGTCACCATAGACAGTAGTCTTGGTGGTATGACAGTAGGGTAGAGGTCACCATAGACAGTAGTCTTGGTGGTTGGGTATGTCAGTAGGGTAGAGGTCACCATAGACAGTAGTCTTGGTGGTATGACAGTAGGGGAGAGGTCACCATAGACAGTAGTCTTGGTGGTATGACAGTAGGGTAGATGTCACCATAGACAGTAGTATTGGTGGTATGACAGTAGGATAGAGGTCACCGTAGACAGTAGTCTGGTGGTTGGGTATGACAGTAGGGTAGAGGTCACCATAGACAGTAGTCTTGGTGGTATGACAGTAGGGTAGAGGTCACCATAGACAGTAGTCTTGGTGGTTGGGTATGACAGTAGGGTAGAGGTCACCATAGACAGTAGTCTTGGTGGTTGGGTATGACAGTAGGGTAGAGGTCACCATAGACAGTAGTCTTGGTGGTTGGGTATGACAGTACGGTAGAGGTCACCATAGACAGTAGTCTTGGTGGTATGACAGTAGGGTAGAGGTCACCATAGACAGTAGTCTTGGTGGTATGACAGTAGGGTAGAGGTCACCATAGACAGTAGTCTTGGTGGTATGACAGTAGGGTAGAGGTCACCATAGACAGTAGTCTTGGAGGTATGACAGTAGGGTAGAGGTCACCATAGACAGTAGTGTTGGTGGTATGACAGTAGGGTAGAGGTCACCATAGACAGTAGTCTTGGTGGTATGACAGTAGGGTAAGAGGACTGAGGGTTAAGGGGCTCAGGTGGAATGTTAATGTAACACTCGAGTTCCATGGTCAGTCCAGCTACTGGGGTCAGGGGTCAAAGTGTAGTATTAGATCCATGTTCCGTCCAGCTACTGGGGTCAGGGGTCAAAGTGTAGTATTAGATCCATGTTCCGTCCAGCTACTAGGGTCAGGGGTCAAAGTGTAGTATTAGATCCATGTTCCGTCCAGCTACTGGGGTCAGGGGTCAAAGTGTAGTATTAGTTCCATGTTCCGTCCAGCTACTGTGGTCAGGGGTCAAAGTGTAGTATTAGATCCATGTTCCGTCCAGGTACTGGGGTCAGGGGTCAAAGTGTAGTATTAGATCCATGTTCAGTCCAGCTACTGGGGTCAGGGGTCAAAGCGTAGTATTAAGAACAGGTAAAATGGTAGGGCATTGTGGGTAGGGGTGAGGGACTCAGGTCTCTGACTATCTTGTTGAGGCTGGAGATCTTCTGTTCCAGGAGATAGTTCTTCTTCTCTGCTACTTTCTGTCTCCGCTCGGTCATCTCCAAGGCTTTCAGCAGCTGGGCGTTCTCCACGTACAGGTCCTTGATCAACGAATCAGCTTTACCGTTCTTGTGGAGCTAGAGACATAACAGAGAGGGAACGTGAACAATCTCACCTTGGTACTGTATATATATATAGTATATATATATATAGTATATACCTTTCAATACAATTCTTTCCTTTGTCATTGTCCAAGAGACGTGTGCTTGCTGTTAGAAACCTTCACCAGTAAAACTAATACTTACAGCAAACTGATTAACATAGAAATACGACAGTTGAGAAACTGGAAACCTATTTTGATATTACAGCTGAATGTCAACATCAAAAGAAAAAATACAGCGATAACAAGTGTACCTGATCTTTGAGTTGGCAGACCTTCTCTTTGAGCAGCAACTTGACATTATGCAGAGACAGCTCTATCTCCTTCATACGTTCCTCCATCTTCATCATCATCATCATCGCCCTCTCATTCTGGTGATGGAGAAGAGGTAATACAGATGAGGACAGGGTATTATGCTCCGATGTTAGAGAATGTAGAAAATGATCTGTGGCCTTAAATCACTTGTGTCATTTACAGCAACTTGCTTGATATCATTTAGTTCTGCCCCATGTTTAGGGTGTAACCATCTTTATGTATCATCTGGCATGTTAAAAAGGAAAGAAAAATAAATAAATACACGGTTTAATTAATTAGGAAATCATTTTAAAAACACTATATGTCTGGCTGTATAAACTGCAACATACTCATAGCTGCTTAATATACTGTAAAAACTCATAGCTGCGTAATATACTATAAAAACTCATAGCTGCGTAATATACTGTAAATACTCATAGCTGCGTAATATACTATAAAAACTCATAGCTGCGTAATATACTATAAAAACTCATAGCTGCGTAATATACTATAAAAACTCATAGCTGCGTAATATACTATAAAAACTCATAGCTGCGTAATATACTGTAAATACTCATAGCTGCGTAATATACTATAAAAACTCATAGCTGCGTAATATACTATAAAAACTCATAGCTGCGTAATATACTATAAAAACTCATAGCTGCGTAATATACTATAAAAACTCATAGCTGCGTAATATACTATAAAAACTCATAGCTGCGTAATATACTATAAAAACTCATAGCTGCGTAATATACTGTAAATACTCATAGCTGCGTAATATACTGCAACATACTCATAGCTGCGTAATATACTGCAACATACTCATAGCTGCGTAAAATGCTGTAAATACTCAAAATGATTGTGTTCTATGTGGTAATCTATTCTTACAATAGCAAAGATGTGTCAAGATACCATCTGAGAGAGGATACCATCAGAGCCTGTGGTATATAACACCAAGGAAGATGGCCATTGAACACAAAAACCCATGAAACTAGATGCTTTATTATGTCTTGATTCTCTCCGGTTGAAATACATTGTACTGCATTTATGACAAAGTGACATCACAGCTAGATAAATAGATAAAAAAAAAAAAACGAATATATAAATATAAAATTATTTGATCCAGAAACTTAAATTACAATCTACAAAACAACCATAAACATAAAAAGTCAAACACACACAGTGCAATAGAGAATAAAATGTTGACTTCTAAAAACCCTGAGACTTATCAGAGCTTCTACAGTAAACAGGAACTGCAACATTAACATAATAAAACTGAAGGAAGAACAGGAATCAAAACAATTGCATAATTATAATGAAAATGTTTCCCATTTGTTTACTATCAAATTATTGTTGAGTTCAATACTGTTGGTAACTAACTGGTACCGTTTAAAAATTAAAAATAAACAGTTGTGAGAGGTGAGTATGTCAACCAACTACAGGTTATTGAAATCCTTTTGTGACAAAGATGGGGCGGCAGGTAGCCTAGTGGAACCGGAAGGTTGCAAGATCGAATCCCCGAGCTGACAAGGTAAAAATCTGTCGTTCTGCCCCTGAACAAGGCAGTTAACCCACTGTTTCCTAGGCCGTCATTGAAAATAAGAATTTGTTCTTAACTGACTTGCCTAGTTAAATAAAGGTAAAATAAAAATAAATAAATAAAATAAAAACAAAAACACTATCAGTTGATATTGATGCTTTTGGGTTAAGTGCAAAAAAATATCAATATGCAGATCATCTTGAAAAATATGTCCAATAATACATTCTGTTGAAACTAGGAATCTACTGCAAATCGGAGTATATTTCATGGATCTTTAACGATAGTAGGTCGTTATAGTTCACCTACTGTTACAGAGCTCAAGTTGTTTCAGAAAGCCCTTTGATTTGAGGAAAATAACAAAGGGACTACCCTGTTTTACGCTGGTACACTCCCACCTAGTGGCAGCATACCATCGTTACACATTCATGCCCTTATGATTAAACTAGTTCTAACATTCCATTCCAATCACTGTTCATCTCCTATAAGGATAGAAGGTACCTTAACACTCAGAGTGCTTCAAGCATAAGTGGGGCAGGGGGGGAAGAGTTCAGGGGACAGGGAATGGAGACTTGGAGGATTGGGTGGGACTGGGGTTAGTTGATGTGAGACGGACAGACAGAGAGAAAGGTTTGGAGGACTGGGGGGGCACAGGTGAAGAGGACTGCAGAATAATTCAGGGAAGGGAGTGGAGTCTTGGAGGATAGAGGCAGGATTTGGGGTTAGGTGAGTCAGGCAAGGGGAAAAAGGTTTGGAGGACTGGGGGAACATGATGTTAGAAGCTGCCAAGTTGCTTGCTGTCAGTCAGAGTCCACCAATCCTCCGGTAGCTGTCTGCATGAGCGGCCCTCTGTTCTGGCAATGCAGCACCCTGGAGAGAGAAGGCAAGTACACTTCACCAGGGCTCACCCCTCCATCCAGGCCTCTAATACATGAAGCTTCTAAAGGCAGGGCTATGCAATTAGCACAGCTTTGAATAGTCACCTCTGTCTGGGACAACTGAAGGACTCAGGGCTAAATAGTTAGTTGACTAGACTATAGCAAAACGAACTAAAATTGGTAGATGGCATACAATTATGCCATTTACAGTGTAGCAAAAGGACGAACCACCTCAAAATGTTAGAGAGGCCATGACAGAGACAAGACCTACTGCTATTCAGAGGGAGGATGGTTCTGCTTCATTAAACAGGAGACACATGAACAGTCCAGTGTCAACACCTACCTTCACCCCACCCAGACAACCTTCACTCCACCCAGACTACCTTCACTCCACCCAGACTACCTTCACTCCACCCAGACTATAATCACCCCCTACCTTCACTCCACCCAGACTATAATCACCACCTACCTTCACTCCACCCAGACTATAATCACTCCACCCAGACTATAATCACCACCTACCTTCACTCCACCCAGACTATAATCACCACCTACCTTCACTCCACCCAGACTATTATCACCACCTACCTTCACTCCCACCAGACTATAATCACTCCACCCAGACTATAATCACCACCTACCTTCACTCCACCCAGACTATAATCACTCCACCCAGACTATAATCACCACCTACCTTCACTCCACCCAGACTATAATCACCACCTACCTTCACTCCACCCAGACTATTATCACCACCTACCTTCACTCCCACCAGACTATAATCACTCCACCCAGACTATAATCACCACCTACCTTCACTCCACCCAGACTATAATCACTCCACCCAGACTATAATCACCACCTACCTTCACTCCACCCAGACTATAATCACCACCTACCTTCACTCCACCCAGACTATAATCACCACCTACCTTCACTCCACCCAGACTATAATCACTCCACCCAGACTATAATCACCACCTACCTTCACTCCACCCAGACTATAATCACCACCTACCTTCACTCCACCCAGACTATAATCACCACCTACCTTCACTCCACCCAGACTATAATCACCACCTACCTTCACTCCACCCAGACTATAATCACCACCTACCTTCACTACACCCAGACTATTATCACCACCTACCTTCACTCCCACCAGACTATAATCACTCCACCCAGACTATAATCACCACCTACCTTCACTCCACCCAGACTACCTTCACTCCACCCAGACTATAATCACCACCTACCTTCACTCCACCCAGACTATAATCACCACCTACCTTGACTCCACCCAGACTATAATCACCACCTACCTTCACTCCACCCAGACTACCTTCACTACACCCAGACTACCTTCACTACACCCAGACTACCTTCACTCCACCCAGACTATAATCACCACCTACCTTCACTCCACCCAGACTATAATCACCACCTACCTTCACTACACCCAGACTATAATCACCACCTACCTTCACTCCACCCAGACTATAATCACCACCTACCTTCACTCCACCCAGACTATAATCACTCCACCCAGACTATAATCACTCCACCCAGACTACAATCATTACACCCAGACTATAATCACCACCTACCTTCACTCCACCCAGACTATAATCACTCCACCCAGACTACAATCACTCCACCCAGACTATAATCACCACCTACCTTCACTCCACCCAGACTATAATCACCCCACCCAGACTATAATCACCACCTACCTTCACTCCACACAGACTATAATCACCACCTACCTTCACTCCACCCAGACTATAATCACTCCACCCAGACTATAATCACCACCTACCTTCACTCCACCCAGACTATAATCACCACCTACCTTCACTCCACCCAGACTATAATCACTCCACCCAGACTATAATCACCCCACCAGACTATAATCACCACCTACCTTCACTCCACCCAGACTATAATCACCCCACCCAGACTATAATCACCCCACCCAGACTATAATCACTCCACCCAGACTATAATCACTCCACCCAAACTATAATCACTCCACCCAGACTATAATCACCACCTACCTTCACTCCACCCAGACTATAATCACTCCACCCAGACTATAATCACCACCTACCTTCACTCCACCCAGACTATAATCACCCCACCCAGACTATAATCACTCCACCCAGACTATAATCACCACCTACCTTCACTCCACCCAAACTATAATCACTCCACCCAGACTATAATCACCACCTACCTTCACTCCACCCAGACTATAATCACCACCTACCTTCACTCCACCCAGACTATAATCACTCCACCCAGACTATAATCACCACCTACCTTCACTCCACACAGACTATGATCACCCCACACCACCCCACACTATGACCACCCCACACTATGACCACCCCACACCATCCCAGACTATGACCACCCCACACCATCCCAGACTATGATCACCCCACACTATGATCACCCCACACCATCCCAGACTATGATCACCCCACACTATGATCACCCCACACCATCCCAGACTATGATCACCCCACACCATCCCAGACTATGATCACCCCACACCATCCTAGACTATGATCACCCCACACCATCCCACACTATGATCACCCCACACCATCCCAGACTATGATCACCCCACACCATCCCACACTATGATCACCCCACACCATCCCAGACTATGATCACCCCACACTATGATCACCCCACACCATCCCAGACTATGATCACCCCACACCATCCCAGACTATGATCACCCCACACTATGATCACCCCACACCATCCCACACTATGATCACCCCACACCATCCCAGACTATGATCACCCCACACTATGATCACCCCACACCATCCCAGACTATGATCACCCCACACCATCCCAGACTATGATCACCCCACACTATGATCACCCCACACCATCCCAGACTATGATCACCCCACACCATCCCAGACTATGATCACCCCACACTATGATCACCCCACACCATCCCAGACTATGATCACCCCACACCATCCCAGACTATGATCACCCCACACCATCCCAGACTATGATCACCCCACACCATCCCAGACTATGATCACCCCACACTATGATCACCCCACACCATCCCAGACTATGATCACCCCACACCATCCCAGACTATGATCACCCCACACTATGACCACCCCACACCATCCCAGACTATGATCACCCCACACCATCCCAGACTATGATCACCCCACACCATCCCAGACTATGATCACCCCACACCATCCCAGACTATGATCACCCCACACCATCCCAGACTATGATCACCATATCAGAGCTCTACATCAAAGAACACCGCACCCAAAAACCACTAAAACACCAAACCCAGAAGGTGAACACACACACACACACACACACACACACACACACACACACACACACACACACACACACACACACACACACACACACACACACACACACACACACACACACACACTAAAACACCTAACCCAGAAGGTGAACGCACACACACACACACTAAAACACCAAACCCAGAAGGTGAACGCACACGCACACGCACACACACACACTAAAACACCAAACCCAGAAGGTGAACGCACAAACACACACACTAAAACACCAAACCCAGAAGGTGAACGCACACACACACACACGTGAGAACATGAAGCTGGTAAGGACAAACCAGGACAAAATGTTCCAGCTACAGAAACCTAACCAAACCCAGAGCGCAAATAAAATATTGAATGGCATGGTAGATTATAAAATATATTTATATTCCTCAACTGTTATAGTGGTAGATTATAAAATATATTTATATTCCTCAACTGTTATAGTGGTAGATTATAAAATATATTTATATTCCCCAACTGTTATAGTGGTAGATTATAAAATATATTTATATTCCCCAACTGTTATAGTGGTAGAATAGAAAATATATTTATATTCCTCAACTGTTATAGTGGTAGAATATAAAAGCCACATAATTTGTCACTTCTCTTATCAAATATTTATATTTATATTCCCCAAAGTGAAAATGGAGAGATATTTTGTTTGTGATTCAGGTCCCATCAGAGTGTAATCAAGGTGTTTGTGATTCAGGTCCCATCAGAGTGTAATCAAGGTGTTTGTGATTCAGGTCCCATCAGAGTGTAATCGAGGCAAATCAGAAGGGCCAGGTATTCCCATAATCAACTGTAAAGTGTGAATGAGCTGCTGAACACTGTGAGAGTGATGATACTGTATACTAAGTGCTAGATTGTAGATCACCAGATATGCCAACATGCATATTGATTCAAAGAGCAGGAAGGGCATATAGAATTAGGATTCAGTTATAGTTAAGAGGCATGATTAGCCTGCTACAGGATGTGATGTGTAGCCCTGATCTCTCTCTTTCTCCTACCTGTATGTTCTCTGGGTTGAGGTCGTCCCTGCGGTGCTGCTCTCTCCGCTCACCAGGCATCCTGCGAGGGGATGTGGGCAGCAGACCAACCAGCTGGACTTGTAGAGTCTGGAGACACCAGACAGACAGACAGTCAGGAGAGAGATGAGAAAGACAGACAGGAGAGAGATGAGAAAGACAGACAGGAGAGAGATGAGAAAGACAGACAGGAGAGAGACACAGAGAAAGACAGACAGGAGAGAGACACAGAGAAAGAAGAGAGACCGAAAGAGAGAAGTAGACACAGGGAGAGTAGAGAGAGTAGAGAGAGAAGGGACATACTGTAGGGTGGGAGGGAGAGAGATTAGATAGATGAAGGTTATGTCAAAGGGACATGAGTGTGAGGACAGGAGGAGCCAGTCCAACTGTTGCCAGTCCAACTGTTGCCAGTCCAACTGTTGCCAGGCCAACTGTTGCCAGGCCAACTGTTGCCAGTCCAACTGTTGCCAGGCCAACTGTTGCCAGTCCAACTGTTGCCAGTCCAACTGTTGCCAGGCCAACTGTTGCCAGTCCAACTGTTGCCAGCCCAACTGTTGCCAGCCCAAATGTGTTTCTGGAAAACTGCCGGTGTTATATGAAAACAAACTAGTTTTATAGAAAAATGACAGAAGAAGAAAAGGAGACATTAAAAGGGAGTCCAGGTGTTTGACAGGGAAAGGCAGACGCAGTGAGATTAGATGAGAGGAGCACATGTGGGGGGGAAGTTAGGGAAAGGTAGCCGTGCCTGTAGCTGGGTCTGTTGGGTCTTCAGACCCTCGTTCTCCTGACGAAGACTCTCCAGCTCTCTCTGGACCTCACACACCTGACAACCACCACACAAGGCCATCAGAAAAGGAAAGCCACATACTTTTTGACAATGGGTTTGTTATGTAAGAACTGCTTCAGAGATACATGTTACTTGTGAATGGTAGGTGGGAAGTAAGCATTGTTGTGAGTTTTGTTTTCCATCTTTTCGACATTAGGTTTATCCAATTAATAATCAAGGAAAATTTGCTATCAATAAAAAAAATGCATGTACTGTATGAAATGTCTGAATTTAAATAAAACGTGAAAAACTATCAAGAAATCATAACAGTATACATAGATATAAATAACAGATCCTCCTGTTAGATGACCTTGTTCTGAGCAGAGAGTAGCTCCTGATGCATCCCGTCCAGCTCTCTCTTCAGAGCAGTCTTCTCCTGTTCTACAGTCTTCACCACGCTGGCCTGGCTCTGCTGTTTCTGCTGCTTCACGGTTAAGATGGCTGCCTCCAGCTGACGCGTCTAAGGAAAGACAAAACAGGGTTTCAAAAAGGTATTCAAATGCAGGGTGTATGGTTCTTAAAAATCTCTAGAACGTAAAAGGGACGGTTTCCTGGACACACATTAAGCCTTAGTCCTTGACTGAAATCCATGCTCAACTCAGAATCTCCATTAAAAGCTCTGTGTCTGGGGAAAATACTGGCCCCTTAGACCTTGAGACATCAAGACCAATTTGATTATGTCTGTATTTTATTTGTCTCTGTAATGTCACCTTGTCCCTGCTGCGGTGGAGGTCGTCCTTGATGTTGTGGAGTTCCATGGTCAGCCTCTCGTTCTCCTGCCTCAGCAGTTGCTGTTCCTGTTCCACCAGCCTGGCCAGCTCGTCCTGGTACAGCTTCTTATGCTGGCTCTGGTAGCCGCTGGAGTGCAGGGCCATCTCCAGAACCTGGTTCTGATTCAGGAAACAATAACCAGGCTGAGCATTCTACACCCCTTAGAAATAACTACATTTTTATTTAACCAATACATCTCATTGAGGTCAAGACACCTGGACTGGATAATTACCAGAAAGGACAAAGCACCTCAGACCACAGCAAATTCCCTAGATCGAGTAATTGTATTTTTTTATGCCCTAGTCATTTCATTTGGTGATACTAATTGACATTAAAAGGTCACTAGACGATAAATATAGGTGCCAATGTGGATAGTTGAATCACCCGCAGGTCTATCCGGCTTGTATATATAATCAATCAAAAATGTAGCTGAGCTGGCCTCCTGGTTTGGGTAAGGTGGATTGCTACAGGGTGTCTGGTTAAGGACGAGGTGTACATAACTTTAAAACAAATTATGTCCCCACACCAACCAATCAACCTCCCACCCAGCCAACAAACCAATTACCCACCTAAACAACCAACCAATCAACCACCCACCCAGCCAACAGACCAATTACCCACCTAAACAACCAACCAATCAACCACCCACCCACCCAACGAACCAATTACCCACCTAAAACAACCAACCAGCCAACCACCCACCCAGCCAACAAACCAATTACCCACCTAAACAACCAACCAATCAACCACCCACCCACCCAACGAACCAATTACCCACCTAAACAACCAACCAATCAACCACCCACCCAGCCAACAAACCAATTACCCACCTAAACAACCAACCAATCAACCACCCACCCACCCAACGAACCAATTACCCACCTAAACAACCAACCAATCAACCAACCACCCAGCCAACCAAACGATCAGCGTGTCGTCAAAAGAAGGCCTTACCTTATCGTTGGCATTCTGCAGCTGTTTGTGCAGTGACATCACTTCCTGTTTGAGGGCGTCCTTCTCCTGCTGTGACACGCGGAGGTCTGACTTGAGACGGGCGCTCTGGAGGTTGACAGACTGGAGACTTTCATCCAACACGTGAGTCTGAAAGAGGAGGAGAATACTTTGGTCAAGAATAGAGTTGCAAAATGTAGGTACCTTTCCTTAGATTCCCCAGTATTATGCCCCCCCCCCCCTCCCCACGCCAAAAAAATACTTTTACATAATTCTAACAAATCAGAATGAATTCGAAAAAACTTTATTGTCCACGTGACGCAATGTTGAAATTTGTCTTTGGGTTTGACACACATAGAACAGACATTCTAAACGATGACAACTTAGAATGAAAGCGGCAACACGTTGAACTATAGACTATAGCAGTGTCATAAGCGGTTGACAGTAAACAAGGTAGGGTCAAAGGTTGCGTGACTGAACATAGCATCCTTACCCTCTCCTGAGACTTGGCAAGCTGATTGCGTAATCCCTGGGTTTGTTTCTCCAAAGCCTTGTGTTCCTGCAGGAGGAGGGAGAGCTGGCACTCCACAGCCCCCATCTTAGCCACCTACAGATGGACACAGGGACGAGGAGTGTGGTAAAGTATGTACCGTATCGCCAGTTTGAACATACTTAAAATACTACACACACGTCTCACATTGCATTCAAACCGTGCCTTCATATTCCTCTCCTTAACTTTCTATCTTAATAAAATACTAACTCTTTCCGGCTGAGGGCAGGTGTTACCTAACACACACACACACACACACACACACACACACACACACACACACACACACACACACACACACACACACACACACACACACACACACACACACACACACACACACACACACACACACAGCTAGTAAGTTCTATGGACATTCAAACACCCATGATGTTTGTCTGCTCATGTCTCACCTTATCGCGGAGGGTGTTGATTTGTAGCACCAGCTGGGCCTTGTCCTCCTCTGGTAGTACAGTCCCTTCCACAGCGTTGGTCAGCTCCGCCTCCAGGGCAGACGCACACACTGCCATCTGACACAGGAGAACAAGTCGTTAGTTAACCAAATAGGAATCCAATACTTTTTCCTCAATATGTCCTTCCTCTATTTCTCCTATCTGCTTTCCTCGCTTCCTACTCAAAACGCATCGGAGAAGAAGACCAGAGAGCAGGGACCTTTCCTCGTCTCCTACTCAAAACGCATCGGAGAAGAAGGCCAGAGAGCAGGGACCTTGAATCTTCTTGTACAATGCCTTTTGAGGAAGAGGCGAGGAGCGAAGAGCAAGGAATCAAACAAAGACACATTTTGAAAGAGCTCAAAAAGCCTCAAAATGGACTACGACAGTTTACCGTGGTCCTGTTATCCTCAGGTACAAAGTGTTGCTGATCTCTGACAGCCTCCTGTCTCTCACTCTGTCTGAGCAGTTCCCCCAGCTGCTGGCTCAACCCCTCCACTCCTGCTGCATTCTGGGCGTTCTTCTCCGACAGCAGCCCGTTCTCATCCTCCAGCTGCTGACTGCGGAGACGCAGCTCAGAGATCTATAAGGGGGGAAATGCAGATTTAGGTTATGCTTATTACAGTACAGAATACACCTTACCGAGGTGAAAGGTCAGGACTTGTTTTCTCGTGTGGGTGCTTCTAATGGATGTCGTTGTGCTGGTTTACTTCCATCAGAAACGGTACCCTAGATTACCTTGACCAGGCCGGGTGCCAAAAGTAGTGCACTATATAGGGAATAGGGCGCCATGTCTGACACAGACAGAGATATTAGATTAGCTCTTCATTGCTTATGGCTCTACTACATGTCTTTCTTGAAATCAAGCTACATAGGCTTTAGTAACAGCTGTCTTGTTGCAATGCACAGGGTGGACATACAGCCACATATAGAGGAGAACCAAGTTATAGGGTCAAATTTGAGTTGGTTTACTCCAGTCTTACCTGTCTCTTGAAACTCTCTGCTTTCTTTTGTGCAGATATCTTCTCCTTCCTGAAATGCTCCAGTTTCAAGCTAAAGTAGGGGAGAGGGAAATGTCAATTCATATGACCCAATGACATGAAACCTACACCATACAGTAATTGCCACGGGAAATCTCAGGAAATGTTTGTGGGGTGAGGGCGGACCAACATTTCTGGGACCGGGGCTGAATATGCTTCAATATTGTATATTGGCATGATGTTTCTTACAGCGTCTCTTCCCGGGTCTCTCTCAGGTCCTCTTCCTTCAGCACGGAGATCTTGTGTCTGAGTAAGAGGTTCTCCTCTGCTAAACGACCCGCCTCATTCCTACAGCCAACAAGAAGAAACCACATCAGCCAAACAGAAGACCTCAGTCTCTATGCTAGCTGATTTGATAAAAACAAACTATTTAAGACTTTGTTAAAATGTTGTTAACGCAGAGTCAATGAAGTATATAAAGTCAACTGAAGCATTAATTGAGGTGTTTAAAAGCAGAAAACATCAAGGATAGACGTGCTCTAATAGTCCACAAACAACATGGCACCAAGGACAGGACAGGACAGTTTTCACAAAGGGTGTTGTATAGGAACAGGGTGGGATTGTACAGTGGCATGGCCACAACATGGCCTGTTATTATAGCTGTTGCTTCACATGCAACTTTCTGAACTAGAAAACATGAATTACAAGAGAATTGACGTCACAGATCTACTTCAGAACATAGACGTCACAGCAATGCTACAGGAAGTTACATTAATAAGCCAATGACAGCACTACATCTAGTGCCACGGGAAGTTGCGTTAGCCAATGACAGCACTACATCTAGTGCCACCGGAAGTTGCATTAGCCAATGACAGCACTACATCTAGTGCCACAGGAAGTTGCATTAGCCAATGACAGCACTACTTCTGGTGCTAGAGGAAGTTGCATTAATAAGCCAAGCACAATATTGCAGCAGGGATGGGATTCAGAAAGCAGCAGGTGCAAAGGGTTGGTAACTGGGATCATACATCTCCAAGTTACCTATGGGTCTGCATCTTCTCATGCATCTTCAGCGACTTGTTCTGCAGGTCCGTTAGGGCTCTGCGGAGCTTTCCGTTCTGCTTCTCGAACTCCGTGCAGCAGTCCTCCAGCTCCGACACCACCTGTATCTTAGCCTCCAGTTGGGAGTTCAGGTCCAGGAAGGACTCTTGTTCTTGTTCTGTGGTGGCGTCTTCCTCGGACTCGGCCTCCAGCTGCAGAGCCATGAGAATCTCATCCTGCCTCTCTAATTCGCTGACTAGCTCGGTCAGCTTACAATTCTCCTCTCTCATCCTGGTGATCTCGTCCACCAACGCTACTTGCTGATCTTGGAAGTCTTGGATGATGTGCATCTTGCTCTCGAGGCCCACGACTCTCTTCTCCAGCCGACAGTTTTGTTCCTCCAGCTTGGCGTTTTCACAGACGCACTCCTCGTATCGGATCTGAAGCGAGGTCATATCTGAAGACGTCACCTTGATCTCGTTGGCCTGAGCTTTGAGGGTGCCATTTTTCTCTAAAGCTCGCGGATCGTTTTCTGCTGAAAGACTCTCTAGTGCATCCGTCTTCTGCTGAAGCTCGGAGATCTTCTGCTGTAGCGCCAGGTTCTCCTCGGTGGCCGTGTCATACTGGCTCTGTAGCTGAGCCAGAAGACCGGCCTCGCTCTCCAACTGGCTGACTTGCTCATGGAGCTCCAGGATCTCATGGATATAGGCATCTCGATCCTTCACTGCTTCTGACTGAGGAATCAGTTCCACAGGCTTTTTCTCGAGATCTTGAGTTTCCTCGAAAAGACAAGCCACTTTGGTATCGTCAGTGTCATGACCTATCTCCTCTAGGGCTGAAGAGACAACCAGAGACACATAACTCTCCACTTCTTCATTAAACAGATCATCTTGAAGTTCCTCCCCTTCAGGCTTATCATCGAAAACAGTTTCTTGTACACTAGCATCATTCTGTCCAATCTTATCAGGGGAGGAGTCTTCACACTTCATCTCAGAGGGACAGACATCTCCATCAATGTCATCACTTTGAGGTTGCTCCTCTGGAATGGACAATGCTACAATGTCATCGTTAGTGTCTTCGTCCATGTTGTTCTCAGCTTGACATTGGCATTCATACGATTGGGATTCCTCAACAAGGTCTTGGCATTCTTCTGGAATAGCAGCGACTTCACCATTGCATGCCTCAACACTGATAATGTTTTCAGGACATACCTCAATGTCTTCAGAAGTTTCAGCATTCATCCTTCCCTCACTAGCGTTGTCATCTTGTGCTTGCTCCTCAACAGCGACAGATTCGACCACTGGGTCTTGGCCATCGTCCACAGTAGTTTCATCATCACGTGCCCCATCAAGATGAAGAGTTATGGTGTCTTCAGGACATTCCTCTAACCTGTTTGGAGTTTCAGGTATCATCTCCACCTCATCTTGTCCTTGTTCCGCTACTAAAACATTCAGGTTGTCTGAGGTAACAGTTATTTCTTGATCGCAAACTTCTGCAATGATGTTCTCAGAAATCTCCATCTCATGAGGTGATTCGGTAATAATCTCAACTTCGTCATTTGGTCCCTGCTCCATAGGGAATACATATTCTAGGTCAAGGCCTTCACAGTCCTCTGGAACAACATTGTCACATGTCTCATCACTAACGGTAATGTTTTCTGAACATACTTGTTCTTCAAGAGCTGCAGCCTCTATATGTTCCTCTCCCAGTGGTGCTACATTTACTTCATTTGATTCTTCCATTTCTTTGCCCCCTGTTATGTCTGCAGAGTCTAGAAGTCGGTTGAGCTCGTTCTCGATTTCCTGAATTCTAATACTAAGCTGGTCTCTCTCGACCAGAAGCTCTCCTTTCTCATTGTCCTGCAGGTCAGAGGAAGGACGACTCTCCTTCAGCTTCAGTTCCAGGTCTGAGATGTTCTCTTGCAGCTCCAGCCTCTCAAACTGAAAGTCCACCGCCGCCTGTCTCAGGAGCTTCTCCAGTTCTTCAATCTTCAACTTCTGGTTATCATGTTCTGAGAGCAGCTCACTCCTCTCCTCAAGCTGCTTCTCAGCCAAGGAGTGCCTCACCTCTAATTCAGAAAGGTTTCCCTGAAGTTCTGCCCTCTCCTGCTTGAAGTCCTCCACTGCCTGGTTCAGCAGAAGCTCGATCTCCTGGGCTTTCTTCTCAGACTTGGCCAGAAGCTCGTCTTTGGTGTCCAGATTCTCCTGCAGCCTATTGTGAAGATCATTCAGCTGCCTACTCAGCTCAATCTCTTTGGTCTGGGCTAAACTGATGAAACTCTCCAGCTCCTTTTGGAGTTCCTGGTTCTTTGCGACCAATGCGTCCATCTCTTCCTTACGGGCACTCTCTAGCAGCTCCCTCTCTTTCACCAAGTCCTGGGTGATGGTCTCTCGCTCTTGTTCTCTGGTTTCCTGCAGAACTCGCCTCTGCTCTTCAGCTTTCTGAAGGGCTTCCTCCATTTCCGCATCCCATTTGGTTTTCTGCTCAGCGTGGTTGTCGGTGAGTGCCTTCAGCTCGCTCTGATAGTGCTTCTCCAAGTTGGAAACGTCGGTTTGGAAGCGCTCTGCGACGGCGTCCTGGTCGCCTGAGAACCGGGCCTCCACCTCCCTGATTTTCTGGGAAAAGTGGCTCTCTAGTTCTTTCCTGTACATGGTTAATCAGCAAGAGTTATGAACCACAGCTCCCACACCCTCAGAAATACTCACCTAAATCTACTTCCATAGCATAGCTGTAGTTACAATTGTCAAGTGGTTCAATACATTAAGTAAATATGATTAAGGTTTTCATGGACAATGCTGGGACCATTTAAGAACAGAAATCTTACGCTGATTTCATAACTGTTAAGCTGTCTTACCTTTCCTCAGCGATATCCTCTCGCAGTTTATCCAGCAGACCGCTGAGCTGTTCCCTCTCCTCGCTGTGTTTGGCACTCAGTTCCTGCACAGCCTGTCTGTGGGCCTCCTCCAGGCGCTCCTTCTCCTCCTCCATCATCTGCTCCAGCCTCTTCTCCACCTCCTCCTTCTCCCCCGCAAGCCTCTCCCTGTCCTCCTGCAGCTGCTCCTGGAGCATCCCCTCATAGTCCTCCTCCAGCTGGAGTCTCTCCCTGTCCCAGTCCTCCCTGAGCCTCCTCTCCACCTCCTCCTGCTGCTCCTGCTGCTTCAGCTTCTCCTCCGCCAACCGGGTGAGGAGAGTCTCCTCCAGACACTCCTTGAGCTGAACTTGTTCCAGCTCCCACTGCTCAGTGAGCCGTATCTCCCTACCGTCGTGCTCCTTGACTAGACGTAACATCTCCTCCTCTAACACGGTCTGGAGCGACTCGTTACTCTGCTCATCCAGCTGAGCCTTCTCCCTCTCCCACTCCTCCGTGAGTCGCATCTCTAACTCCTCTCGCTCTGCCTGGAACTTCAAACTCACCTCCTCTATCCTAGCCTTCGTCGCCTCCTCGTGGCTCTGCTGTAACTCCCTCTTCTCCCTCTCCCACTCCTCTAACAGTTTCCTCTCCACCTTCTCCAGCTCCTCCTGTAGCTTCCCCTTCTCTTCCTCCAACCTGACCTGAAGGATGTTGTCGTGCTGCACGTCCAGCTTGTTGAGTTCCAAGGCGTGAAGTTTCCTCAGCTCCTGCATCTCTGTGTCCAGGCCCAACTCAGCCTTCGCTTGTTGGACTTTCAGCTGCTCCTCCAGGTCAGAAACCTGGATGCGGGACTCCAGGAGCTCCTGTCTCAGGCTGCTCACCTAATAGAATAATAAATATTTGTATATTTACACTTATTTTCTACCAGGTACGTTGACTGAGAACACATTCTCATTTACAGCGACAACCTGGGGAATAGTTACAGTTGAAGTTGGAAGTTTACATACACCTTACACCGAACCCAAACTGTCTGCGCGCGTGCGCCATAGAACATACAGTTATTTTGTCCCCCCAACACAAAACGCAAGTTAAAATATCAAAACAAACTCTGAACCAATTACATTAATTTGGGGACAGGTCGAAAAGCATTAAACATTTATGGCAATTTAGCTAGCTAGCTAGCTTGCACTTGCTAGCTAATTTGTCCTATTTAGCTAGCTTGCAGTTGCTAGCTAATTTGTCCTGGGATATAAACATTGAGTTGTTTATTTACCTGAAATGCACAAGGTCCTCTACTCCGACAATTAATCCACACATAAAACGGCCAAGCGAATCGTTTCTAGTCATCTCCCCTCATTCTAGGCTTTTTCTTCTCTTGACTTAATATTGCGATTGGCAACTTTCATAAATTAGGTGCATTACCGCCACGACCTCATTCGTCTTTCAGTCACCTACGTGGGTATAACCAATGAGGAGATGGCACGTGGGTACCTGCTTCTATAAAACAATGAGGAGATGGGAGAGGCAGGATTTGCAGCGCGATCTAAGTCAGAAATAGAACTGACTTCTATTTTAGCCATTGGCAACGCAGACGCTCCTTGGCGCGCGTGAGCAGTGTGGGTGCAATAATTGAATAATATAGATTTCAAAATGTATTTTGCAACGCTCGCGCATGCGTAGTCAGCCTGTTTGCCAAATACATTTAAACTCTGTTTTTCACAATTCCTGACATTTAATCCTCGTAAAAATTCCCTCTCTTAGGTCAGTTAGGATCACCACTTTATTTTAAGAATGTGAAATGTCAGAATAATATTAGAGAGATTTTATTTCTTTCATCACATTCCCAGTAGGTCAGACGTTTACATACACTCAATTAGTATTTGGTAGCATTGCCTTTAAATTGTTTAACTTGGGTCAAAAGTTTCGGGTAGCCTTCCACAAGCTTCCCACAATAAGTTGTGTGAATTTTGGACTATTCCTCCTGACAGAGCTGGTGTAACTGAGTCAGGTTTGTAGGCATCCTTGCTCGCACACGCTTTTTCAGTTCTGCCCACAATTTTTCTATAGGATTGAGGTCAAGGCTTTGTGATGGCCACTCCAATACCTTGATTTTGTTGTCCTTAAGCCATTTTGCCACAACTTTGGAAGTATGCTTGGGGTCATTGTCCATTTGGAAGACCCATTTGCCACCAAGCTTTAACTTCCTAACTGATGTCTTGAGATGTTGCTTCAATATATCCACATCATTTTCCTCTTTCCTCATGATGCCATCTATTTTGTGAAGTGCACAAGTCCCTCCTTCAGCAAAGCACCACCACAACATGATGCTGCCACCCCCATGCTTCACGGTTAGGATGGTGTTCTTTGGCTTGCAATCCTCCCCCTTTTTCCTCCAAACATGACAATGGTCATTATGGCCAAACAGTTCTATTTTTGTTTCATCAGACCAAAGGACATTTCTCCAAAAAGTACGATATTTGTCCCCATGTGCAGTTGCAAAACGTAGTCTGGATTTTTTATGGCGGTTTTGGAGCAGTGGTTTCTTCCTCGCTGAGCGGCCTTTCAGGTTATGCCGATATAGGACTCGTTTTACTGTGGATATAGATACTTTTGTACCTGTTTTCTCCAGCATCTTCACAAGGTCATTTGCTGTTGTTCTGGGATTGATTTGCACTTTTCACACCAAAGTAAGTTAATCTCTAGGAGACAGAACGCATCTCCTTCCTGAGCGGTATGACAGCTACGTGGTCCCATGGTGTTTATACTTGCGTACTATTGTTTGTACAGATGAACGTGGTACCTTCAGGCGTTTGAAAATTGCTCCCATGGATGAACCAGACTTGTGGAGGTCTACATTTATTTTTTCAGGGGTCTTGGCTGATTTCTTTTGATTTTTCCATGATGTCAAGCAAAGAGGCACTGAGTTTGAAGGTAGGCCTTGAAATACATCCACAGGTACACCTCCAATTGACTCAAATTATGTAAATTAGCCTATCAGAAGCTTCTAAAGCCATGACATAATTTTCTGGAATTTTCCAAGCTGTTTAAAGGCACAGTCAATTTAGTGTATGTAAACTTCTGACCCAATGGAATTGTGATACAGTGAATTATAAGTAAAATAATCTGTCTGTCAACAAAAATCTTGGAAAAATTACTTGTGTCATGCACAAAGTAGATGTCCTAACCGACTTGCCAAAACTATAGTTTGTTAACAAGAAATTTGTGGAGTGGTTGAAAAATGAGTTTTAATGACTCCAACCTAAGTGTATGTAAACTTCCGACTTCAACTGTATATGGCTGAGTGGGAATCGAACCCACGACCCTGGCATTTTTAGCTCCATGCCTTTACCAACTGAGCCACTCACCTCCTCCTCCTGGTGCTCCAGCTCCTCCTTCACCCCAGCCTGTCTCTGCTCTAGACCGGCTCGCTCCTCCTCAGCATTCTCTAGTTGGGCCTGGAGCTCCAGGGCTCGGTTCTGGATGATGGACATCTCCCCTCGTAGTGCCTGGAATTATTGATTTTGTTATTAAAGTGTATTGTATCTTCAGGATGCCCAGTTCATATGAACTTATAAAAACAGTGTATTCATGACTCAAAGATTTCATTTACAGTGTGTTATAAACTGTACTAGCGTAACAGTATAACTTTAGACCGTCCCCTCGCGAACCAGGGACCCTCTGCACACATCAACAACAGTCACCCACGAAGCATCGTTACCCATCGCTCCACAAAAGCCACGGCCCTTGCAGAGCAAGGGGAACTACTACTTCAAGGTCCCAAAGCGAGTGACGTAACGATTGAAACGCTATTAGCGCGCACCACCGCTAACTAGCTAGCCATTTCACATCCGTTACACTAACAAAATAAATAATCATACATGTACACACACCTGGATCTCCTCCAGGTGCTGCAGGGACAAGGCTACCTTCTGGGCCTCCAGGTCGACTTTCTGCTCCTCCACCTTCTGGTCAAACTCACTCACCTGCAAATGACATGGGGGAAATGAAATGTAACTAAATCAGATCCGTCTCTGGGACAAAAAAACACGGCACAGTGTGGTCCAACGGTTAGAGCCGCTGTCCTCGGCACCCATCTATGCCATAGTCAGCATGGGTTTGACTCCGACCCACAGCCCTATGACTCTACCTCCCACTATCATCCTTGTCTTCTACTACTACTACTACTACTACTACTACGGTCCAATCTAAAATCACAAACAATACGAAAGGAGTGAGACTGCCCCATCTAGCTACATCAAATCTCTGAGAAGGTAAACATGACATGGTTTAGGAATACGGTTGAAACACTGCTAGATATGAATCCGTCACCTTGCTCTCCAGCTGTGCCTGTAGGTCATTCATCTCTAAGAGGTGCTTCTCTTTAAGCCGCTCCAGCATCATCTCGGCCTCCAGGCTCATGTTGAACAAAGGCTGGCCCTCTTCTGAGCCTAGACCTGGAGACACTCAAATCAATCACATTTTAGTTTATAAAGCCCCTTTTTTTTTATCAGCAGTTGTCACAAAGTGCTTTACAGATTACCACCCTAAAAACACCAAAGACTAGCCAATGCAGAAGCAGAATCACAGCACCACCAGAGGTATCGTCACAGTCCCCAAGTCGAGAACAGACTATGGGAATTACATTGCATTTGACTGGCCAGAATCACTGATCTACATATCACCTTGCATCCCAAATAAATATTCATTACGTGATCAAGATGATGGATTCTCCATCTTGCCTTGCTCAAACAGATCCCCCCCCTAAACACTATATTGGATGAGGATGGGATATGGGCATGAAGATATGACAGTGACTATATTATATTCCTTCTTACAGTGCTACTTACCACCAGGGCCTATGGGGCTGACGTTTGGGATGGAACCTATGTTGTGCTCTATTTCTGCCTCCGCATTGCTCGTTGGAGTTTTAGGCTGGGTATCTGTAAAGCTCGTTGGAGTTTTAGGCTGGGTATCTGTAAAGCTCGTTGGAGTTTTAGGCTGGGTATCTGTAAAGCCCTTTGGAGTTTTAGGCAGGGTATCTGTAAAGCTCGTTGGAGTTTTAGGCGGGGTATCTGTAAAGCTCGTTGGAGTTTTAGGCGTGGTATCTGTAAAGCTCGTTGGAGTTTTAGGCTGGGTATCTGTAAAGCTCGTTGGTGTCATGTTTTGTCATTGATCATCATGTCTTGTCCCTGTGCTTCCCTCTGCTGGTCTTATTAGGTTCTTTCCCTCTTTCTATCCCTCTCTCTCCCCCTCCCTCTCTCCCTCTCTCGCTCTCTCTCTCTATCGTTCCGTTCCTGCTCCCAGCTGTTTCTCATTCTCCTAACCACCTCATTTACTCTTTCACACCTGTCCCCTATTTTGCCCTCTGATTAGAGTCCCTATTTCTCGCTCTGTTTTCCGCTTCTGTCCTTGTCGGATTCTTGTTTGATGTTTGCTGTTCAGTCCTTGTTCCGCCCTGTCGTGTTTTTGCCTTCTTCAGATGCTGCGTGTGAGCAGGTGTCTATGTCAGCTACGGCCTGTGCCTTCCTGAAGCGACCTGCAGTCTGTGGTCGCGTCTCCAGTCGTTCCTCTCTACTGACGAGAGGATTTCAGTTTCCTGTTTTGGATTTTCCTATGATAATATCCAGGAGTATCATTGTTTGTTTAAGACTGGATTAAAGACTCTGTTTCTCTTAAGTCGCTTTTGGGTCCTCATTCATCAGCATAACAGAAGAATCCGACCAAGTATGGACCCAGCGACTACGGATTCTCGCAACACTGCCGTCGAGTTCCAGGGAGCAATGCTCGGCAGACACGAGCAGGAATTGTTTGCTGCTCGTCATGCCGTTGAGACCCTGGCCGCTCAGGTCTCCGATCTCTCAGGACAGTTTCAGAGTCTTCGTCTCGTGCCACCAGCTACTTCCTGGTCTTCCGAGTCTCCGGAACCTAGGGTTAATAACCCACCATGTTACTCTGGGCAGCCCACTGAGTGTCGCTCCTTTCTCATCCAGTGTGATATTGTGTTCTCTCTCCAGCCCAACACATACTCAAGAGAGAGAGCTCGGATCGCTTACGTCATATCACTCCTTACTGGTCGGGCTCGGGAGTGGGGCACAGCTATCTGGGAGGCAAGGGCTGAGTGTTCTAACGTTTATCAGAACTTTAAAGAGGAGATGATACGGGTTTTTGATCGTTCAGTTTTTGGGAAGGAGGCTTCCAGGGCCCTGGCTTCCCTATGTCAAGGTGATCGATCCATAACGGATTACTCTATAGAGTTTCGCACTCTTGCTGCATCCAGTGACTGGAACGAGCCGGCGTTGCTCGCTCGTTTTCTGGAGGGACTCCACGCTGAGGTTAAGGATGAGATTCTCTCCCGGGAGGTTCCTTCCAGCGTGGACTCTTTGATTGCACTCGCCATCCGCATAGAACGACGGGTAGATCTTCGTCACCGAGCTCGTGGAAGAGAGCTCGCGTTAACGGTGTTTCCCCTCTCCGCATCTCAACCATCTCCTCCCACCGGCTCAGAGACTGAGCCCATGCAGCTGGGAGGTATTCGCATCTCGACTAAGGAGAGGGAACGGAGAATCACCAACCGCCTTTGCCTCTATTGCGGTTCTGCTGGACATTTTGTCATGTCATGTCCAGTAAAAGCCAGAGCTCACCAGTAAGCGGAGGGCTACTGGTGAGCGCTACTACTCAGGTCTCTCCATCAAGATCCTGTACTACCTTGTCGGTCCATCTACGCTGGACCGGTTCGGCTGCTTCCTGCAGTGCCTTGATTGACTCAGGGGCTGAGGGTTGTTTTATGGACGAAGCATGGGCTCGGAAACATGACATTCCTCTCAGACAGTTAGGGAAGCCCACGCCCATGTTCGCCTTAGATGGTAGTCTTCTCCCCAGTATCAGATGTGAGACACTACCTTTAACCCTCACAGTATCTGGTAACCACAGTGAGACCATTTCCTTTTTGATTTTTCGTTTACCTTTTACACCTGTTGTTTTGGGTCATCCCTGGCTAGTATGTCATAATCCTTCTATTAATTGGTCTAGTAATTCTATCCTATCCTGGAACGTTTCTTGTCATGTGAAGTGTTTAATGTCTGCTATCCCTCCTGTTTCTTCTGTCCCCTCTACTCAGGAGGAACCTGGTGATTTGACAGGAGTGCCGGAGGAATATCATGATCTGCGCACGGTCTTCAGTCGGTCCAGAGCCAACTCTCTTCCTCCTCACCGGTCGTATGATTGTTGTATTGATCTCCTTCCGGGGACCACTCCTCCTCGGGGTAGACTATACTCTCTGTCGGCTCCCGAACGTAAGGCTCTCGAGGATTATCTGTCTGTTTCTCTCGACGCCGGTACCGTGGTGCCTTCTTCCTCTCCCGCCGGAGCGGGGTTTTTTTTTGTTAAGAAGAAGGACGGTACTCTGCGCCCCTGCGTGGATTATCGAGGGCTGAATGACATAACGGTTAAGAATCGTTATCCGCTTCCCCTTATGTCGTCAGCCTTCGAGATTCTGCAGGGAGCCAGGTTCTTTACTAAGTTGGACCTTCGTAACGCTTACCATCTCGTGCGCATCAGAGAGGGGGACGAGTGGAAAACGGCGTTTAACACTCCGTTAGGGCATTTTGAATACCGGGTTCTGCCGTTCGGTCTCGCTAATGCTCCAGCTGTCTTTCAGGCATTAGTTAATGATGTACTGAGAGACATGCTGAACATCTTTGTTGTCGTTTACCTTGACGATATCCTGATTTTTTCACCGTCACTCGAGATTCATGTTCAGCACGTTCGACGTGTACTCCAGCGCCTTTTAGAGAATTGTCTCTACGTGAAGGCTGAGAAGTGCGCCTTTCATGTCTCCTCTGTCACATTTCTCGGTTCTGTGATTTCCGCTGAAGGCATTCAGATGGATCCCGCTAAGGTCCAGGCTGTCAGCGATTGGCCCGTTCCTAAGTCACGTGTCGAGTTGCAGCGCTTTCTCGGTTTCGCTAATTTCTATCGGCGTTTCATTCGTAATTTCGGTCAAGTGGCTGCCCCTCTCACAGCTCTGACTTCTGTCAAGACTTGCTTTAAGTGGTCCGGTTCCGCCCAGGGAGCTTTTGATCTCCTCAAGAAGCGTTTTACATCCGCTCCTATCCTTGTTACTCCTGACGTCACTAAACAATTCATTGTCGAGGTTGACGCTTCAGAGGTGGGCGTGGGAGCCATTCTGTCCCAGCGCTTCCATTCTGACGATAAGGTTCATCCTTGCGCTTACTTTTCTCATCGCCTGTCGCCATCGGAACGCAACTATGATGTGGGTAACCGCGAACTGCTCGCCATCCGCTTAGCCATAGGCGAATGGCGACAGTGGTTGGAGGGGGCGACCGTCCCTTTTGTCGTTTGGACTGACCATAAGAACCTTGAGTACATCCATTCTGCCAAACGACTTAATGCACGTCAAGCTCGTTGGGCGTTGTTTTTCGCTCGTTTCGAGTTCGTGATTTCCTATCGCCCGGGAAATAAGAACACCAAGCCTGATGCCTTATCCCGTCTCTTTAGTTCTTCTGTGGCTTCTACCGACCCCGAGGGGATTCTCCCTGAAGGGCGTGTTGTCGGGTTGACTGTCTGGGGAATTGAGAGACAGGTAAAGCAAGCACTCACTCACACTGCGTCGCCGCGCGCTTGCCCTAGTAACCTTCTGTTCGTTCCTGTCTCTACTCGTCTGGCTGTTCTTCAGTGGGCTCACTCTGCCAAGTTAGCTGGCCACCCCGGCGTTCGGGGTACGCTTGCTTCTATTCGCCAGCGGTTTTGGTGGCCTACTCAGGAGCGTGACACGCGCCGTTTCGTGGCTGCTTGTTCAGACTGCGCGCAGACTAAGTCAGGTAACTCTCCTCCTGCCGGTCGTCTCAGACCGCTTCCCATTCCTTCTCGACCATGGTCTCACATCGCCTTAGACTTTATTACCGGTCTGCCTTCGTCTGCGGGGAAGACTGTGATTCTTACGGTTATCGATAGGTTCTCTAAGGCGGCACATTTCATTCCCCTCGCTAAGCTTCCTTCCGCTAAGGAGACGGCACAAATCATCATTGAGAATGTGTTCAGAATTCATGGCCTCCCGTTAGACGCCGTTTCAGACAGAGGCCCGCAATTCACGTCACAGTTTTGGAGGGAGTTCTGTCGTTTGATTGGTGCTTCCGTCAGTCTCTCTTCCGGGTTTCATCCCCAGTCTAACGGTCAAGCAGAAAGGGCCAATCAGTCGATTGGTCGCATATTACGCAGCCTTTCGTTTCGAAACCCTGCGTCTTGGGCAGAACAGCTCCCCTGGGCTGAGTACGCTCACAACTCGCTTCCTTCGTCTGCTACCGGGCTATCTCCGTTTCAGAGTAGTCTTGGGTACCAGCCTCCTCTGTTCTCGTCCCAGCTCGCCGAGTCCAGCGTTCCCTCCGCTCAGGCTTTTGTCCAACGTTGTGAGCGCACCTGGAGGAGGGTCAGGTCTGCACTTTGCCGTTACAGGGCGCAGACTGTGAGAGCCGCCAATAAACGTAGGATTAAGAGTCCTAGGTATTGTCGCGGTCAGAGAGTGTGGCTTTCCACTCGTAACCTTCCCCTTACGACAGCTTCTCGCAAGTTGACTCCGCGGTTCATTGGTCCGTTTCGTGTCTCTCAGGTCGTCAATCCTGTCGCCGTGCGACTGCTTCTTCCGCGACATCTTCGTCGCGTCCACCCTGTCTTCCATGTCTCCTGTGTCAAGCCTTTTCTTCGCGCCCCCGTTCGTCTTCCCTCCCCCCCCCCCCGTCCTTGTCGAGGGCGCACCTATTTACAAGGTACGGAAGATCATGGACATGCGTTCTCGGGGACGTGGTCACCAGTACTTAGTGGATTGGGAGGGTTACGGTCCTGAGGAGAGGAGTTGGGTTCCATCTCGGGACGTGCTGGACCGTTCGTTGATTGATGATTTCCTTCGTTGCCGCCAGGGTTCCTCCTCGAGTGCGCCAGGAGGCGCTCGGTGAGTGGGGGGGTACTGTCATGTTTTGTCATTGATCATCATGTCTTGTCCCTGTGCTTCCCTCTGCTGGTCTTATTAGGTTCTTTCCCTCTTTCTATCCCTCTCTCTCCCCCTCCCTCTCTCCCTCTCTCGCTCTCTCTCTCTATCGTTCCGTTCCTGCTCCCAGCTGTTTCTCATTCTCCTAACCACCTCATTTACTCTTTCACACCTGTCCCCTATTTTGCCCTCTGATTAGAGTCCCTATTTCTCGCTCTGTTTTCCGCTTCTGTCCTTGTCGGATTCTTGTTTGATGTTTGCTGTTCAGTCCTTGTTCCGCCCTGTCGTGTTTTTGCCTTCTTCAGATGCTGCGTGTGAGCAGGTGTCTATGTCAGCTACGGCCTGTGCCTTCCTGAAGCGACCTGCAGTCTGTGGTCGCGTCTCCAGTCGTTCCTCTCTACTGACGAGAGGATTTCAGTTTCCTGTTTTGGATTTTCCTATGATAATATCCAGGAGTATCATTGTTTGTTTAAGACTGGATTAAAGACTCTGTTTCTCTTAAGTCGCTTTTGGGTCCTCATTCATCAGCATAACAGTTGGAGTTTTAGGCTGGGTATCTGTAAAGCCCTTTGGAGTTTTAGGCTGGGTATCTGTAAAGCCCTTTGGAGTTTTAGGCTGGGTATCTGTAAAGCCCTTTGGAGTTTTAGACGGGGTATCTGTAAAGCTCGTTGGAGTTTTAGGCAGGGTATCTGTAAAGCTCGTTGGAGTTTTAGGCTGGGGTATCTGTAAAGCTCACTGGAGTTTCAGGCGGGGTATCTGTAAAGCTCGTTGGAGTTTTAGGCGGGGTATCTGTAAAGCTCGTTGGAGTTTTAGGCTGGGGTATCTGTAAAGCTCGTTGGGAGTTTTAGGCTGGGTATCTGTAAAGCCCTTTGGAGTTTTAGGCAGGGTATCTGTAAAGCTCGTTGGAGTTTTAGGCTGGGGTATCTGTAAAGCTCACTGGAGTTTCAGGCGGGGTATCTGTAAAGCTCGTTGGAGTTTTAGGTGGGGTATCTGTAAAGCTCGTTGGAGTTTTAGGCTGGGTATCTGTAAAGCTCGTTGGAGTTTTAGGCGGGGTATCTGTAAAGCTCGTTGGGAGTTTTAGGCGGGGGTATCTGTAAAGCTCACTGGAGTTTTAGGCGGGGTATCTGTAAAGCTCATTGGAGTTTTAGGCGGGGTATCGGTAAAGCTCGTTAGAGTTTTAGGCTGTGGGTATCTGTAAAGCCCTTTGTGAAAACTGATGATACGAAAAGGGCTTTATAAAATCCATTTGATTAAATAATTTGTATGTACCTGGGTCTGACTCCATGCCAGGACTCCTACTCTCCAGGTCCTCAGAGAGAGGGGGTTTGAGACAGAGCTGAGAGGTGCGACCCAGGTTGTGGTACTCCTGCAGCTCTGCTTGAAGCTCATCGATGCGATCCTGCAGCTCCTGTCACATTCACCACAAATCAAAACAGAAAGATTACTATCTAAAACAGGTCATTTAACACGTGTCTACAGTTAGTTGGATTGATTTGATTTGTTCCAGTGAGAGCTATTACCTGGCACTGCACCGCGTGTGTGTGTGTGTGTGTTGTTTTTGCACTAACTCTTGCACTGACTCTATGCACACACACACACACACACACACACACACACACACACACACACACACACACACACACACACACACACACACACACACACACACACACACACACACACACACACACACACACACACACACACACACACACACACACTGCTGCTACGGTATCTATCCTGTTGCCTAGTTACTTTAACCCTACCTATATGTACATAGCTACCTCAATTACCTCGTACTCCTGCACATTGACTCGGTACTGGTACTCCATGTATATAGCCATGTTATTACCTGGTACCCCTGCACATTGACTCAGTACTGGTACTCCTTGTATATAGCCATGTTATTACCTGGTACCCCTGCACATTGACTCGGTACTGGTACTCCATGTATATAGCTATGTTATTACCTCGTACCCCTGCACATTGACTCTGTACCGGTATTCCCTGATAGACATGTTATTTTTACTCATTATTCACAGTGTATTTATTCCTCGTCACTATTTCCCATTTCATTAAAAAAACGAAATATTTACCTGCATTGTTGGAAAAGGACCCGTAAGTCAGCATTTCACTGTTTAAGTGTACACCTGTTGTTAAACCAAGCATGTGACGAATTCGATTTGATGTGTGTGTTTCCAGTAGGCGTTCTCACCCGACACTGTTCCTCATAGCTACTGCGTAGCCGTCTGAGACTCTCCTCCTGTAGGAAGAACTCAGCACTGCCCAGGTCCAGATCCCCAAACTGAGCCAAACAGAACCAAGGGGAGTTTCTTAGGGACAGATACTTATACTTTAGATAGATTCTCATTCATATATCAAATCAAATGTATTTATAAAGCCCTTCTTACATCAGCTGATATCACAAAGTGCTGTACAGAAACCCAGCCTAAAACCCCCCAAAACAGCAAGCAAATAGCCAGTACTGAATCTCTCCAGATTATTGCTGATGAACAGCAGTGTATAGCACTTATATATGTGTATATATGTATATGTATATATGTTATATATATGTATATATGTATATGTTATATATATGTATATATGTTATATATATGTATATTTGTTATATATATGTATATATGTTATATATATATGTATATGTATATACAGTGGGGAGAACAAGTATTTGATACACTGCCGATTTTGCAGGTTTTCCTACTTACAAAGCATGTAGAGGTCTGTAATTTTTATCATAGGTACACTTCAACTGTGAGAGACAGAATCTAAAACAAATATCCAGAAAATCACATTGTATGATTTTTAAGTAATTAATTTGCATTTTATTGCATGAAATAAGTATTTGATACATCAGAAAAGCAGAACTTAATATTTGGTACAGAAACCTTTGTTTGCAATTACAGAGATCATACATTTCCTGTAGTTCTTGACCAGGTTTGCACACACTGCAGCAGGGATTTTGGCCCACTCCTCCATACAGACCTTCTCCAGATCCTTCAGGTTTGGGGGCTGTCGCTGGGCAATACGGACTTTCAGCTCCCTCCAAAGATTTTCTATTGGGTTCAGGTCTGGAGACTGGCTAGGCCACTCCAGGACCTTGAGATGCTTCTTACGGAGCCACTCCTTAGTTGCCCTGGCTGTGTGTTTCGGGTCGTTGTCATGCTGGAAGACCCAGCCACGACCCATCTTCAATGCTCTTACTGAGGGAAGGAGGTTGTTGGCCAAGATCTCGCGATACATGGCCCCATCCATCCTCCCCTCAATACGGTGCATTCGCCCTGTCCCCTTTGCAGAAAAGCATCCCCAAAGAATGATGTTTCCACCTCCATGCTTCACGGTTGAGATGGTGTTCTTGGGGTTGTACTCATCCTTCTTTTTCCTCCAAACACGGCGAGTGGAGTTTAGACCAAAAAGCTATATTTTTGTCTCATCAGACCACATGACCTTCTCCCATTCCTCCTCTGGATCATCCAGATGGTCATTGGCAAACTTCAGAAGGGCCTGGACATGCGCTGGCTTGAGCAGGGGGACCTTGCGTGCGCTGCAGGATTTTAATCCATGACGGCGTAGTGTGTTACTAATGGTTTTCTTTGAGACTGTGGTCCCAGCTCTCTTCAGGTCATTGACCAGATCCTGCCGTGTAGTTCTGGGCTGATCCCTCACCTTCCTCATGATCATTGATGCCCCACGAGGTGAGATCTTGCATGGAGCCCCAGACCAAGGGTGATTGACCGTCATCTTGAACTTCTTCCATTTTCTAATAATTGCGCCAACAGTTGTTGCCTTCTCACCAAGCTGCTTGCCTATTGTCCTGTAGTCCATCCTAGCCTTGTGCAGGTCTACAATTTTATCCCTGATGTCCTTACACAGCTCTCTGGTCTTGGCCATTGTGGAGAGGTTGGAGTCTGTTTGATTGAGTGTGTGGACAGGTGTCTTTTATATAGGTATCGAGTTCAAACAGGTGCAGTTAATACAGGTAATGAGTGGAGAACAGGAGGGCTTCTTAAAGAAAAACGAACAGGTCTGTGAGAGCCGGAATTCTTACTGGTTGGTAGGTGATCAAATACTTATGTCATGCAATAAAATGCAAATTAATTACTTAAAAATCATACAATGTGATTTTCTGGATATTTGTTTTAGATTCCGTCTCTCACAGTTGAAGTGTAACTATGATAAAAATTACAGACCTCTACATGCTTTGTAAGTAGGAAAACCTGCAAAATCGGCAGTGTATCAAATACTTGTTCTCCCCACTGTATATGTATATGTATATATGTTATATATATGTATATATGTATATATGTTATATATATACATATATGTATATATATGTATATATGTTATATATGTGTATCTATGTTATGTATATGTATATATGTATATATGTTATGTATATATGTATATGTATATATGTTATATATATGTATATATGTTATCTATATGTATATATGTATATGTGATATATATATGTTATATATATGTATATATGTTATATGTATATGTATATATGTTATATATATATATATGTATATATGTTATATATATGTATATGTATATATGTTATATATATAAATATGAAATTAGATTAATGTGGATTATTACGTATTGCTGGTCAGAAGACTCGCCTTTTAGACTTTTGTTTTGTCAAGTTAATATATTGATACCGTGGAAGAGAATGGTGTTTCACCTTTTCCTTCAGGATGTTATCCAGGTTCCTCTGCAGTTTGCTGACCTGGTTTTCTGCCTCTACCAGTTTCTCAGTGCTGTCCAGCAGCTCCATCTCCAGACGCCTACTCTCCTGAGGGTGAAAGTTAGAGTTGGGGTTAGAGGTTAAAGTCGAGGTAGGAGGTTAAAGATGGGGTTACGGAGACAGATCACCAGTTTCTCAGTGCTGTCCAGCAGCTCCATCTCCAAGTTAGAGTTGGGGGTTTAGAGTTACGGTTAGGGTTGGGGGTTAGTTAGGGTTGGGGGTTAAAGTTAGGGTTGGGGGTTTAGAGTTACGGTTAGGGTTGGGGGTTAGTTAGAGTTGGGGGTTTAGAGTTACGGTTAGGGTTGGGGGTTAGTTAGGGTTGGGGGTTAAAGTTAGGGTTGGGGGTTAGTTAGGGTTGGGGGTTAGTTAGGGTTGGGGGTTAGTTAGGGTTGGGGGTTAGTTAGGGTTGGGGGTTAGTTAGGGTTGGGGGTTAAAGTTAGGGTTGGGGGTTAGTTAGGGTTGGGGGTTAAAGTTAGGGTTGGGGGTTAGTCAGGGTTAGGGGTTAGTTAGGGTTGGGGGTTAGTTAGGGTTGGGGGTTAAAGTTAGGGTTGGGGGTTAGTTAGGGTTGGGGGTTAGTTAGGGTTGGGGGTTAGTTAGGGTTGGGGGTTAGTTAGGGTTGGGGGTTAGTTAGGGTTGGAGGTTAGTTAGGGTTGGGGGTTAGTTAGGGTTGGGGGTTAGTTAGGGTTGGGGGTTAGTTAGGGTTGGGGGTTAGTTAGGGTTGGGGGTTAGTTACGGTTGGGGGTTAGTTAGGGTTGGGGGTTAGTTAGGGTTGGGGGTTAAAGTTAGGGTTGGAGTTAGAGTTGGGGTTGGAGGTTAAAGTTAGGGTTAGAGGTTAAAGTCAAGGTTAGAGGTTAAAGTCGAGGTTAGAGATTAAAGTCGAGGTTAGAGTTTAAAGTTAGGGTTAGAGGTTAAAGTTAGGGTTAGAGGTTAAAGTCGGGGTTAGAGAGTAAAGTTGGGGTTAGAGGTTAACGTTAGGGTTAGAGGTTAAAGTTAGGGTTAGAGGTTAAAGTTCGGGTTAGAGGTTAAAGTTCGGGTTAGAGGTTAACGTTAGGGTTAGAGGTTAAAGTTAGGGTTAGAGGTTAAAGTTAGGGTTAGAAGTTAAAGTTAGGGTTAGAAGTTAAAGTTAGGGTTAGAGGTTAACGTTAGGGTTAGAGGTTAAAGTTGGGGTTAAGGAGACAGATCACCAATTTCTCATTGCTGTTCAGCAGCTCTACACTGAGGATACCAAACAGGAACACCTTCCTAATATTGAGTTGCACCCCCTTTTGCCCTCAGAACAGCCTCAATTTGTCAGGTCATGGACACTACAAGGTGTCGAAAGTGTTCCACAGGGATGCTGGCCCATGTTGACTCCAATGCTTCCCACAGGTGTGTCAAGATGGCTGGATGTCCTTTGGGTGGTGGACTATTCTTGATACACACGGGGAAACTGTTGAGCGTGAACACCCCAGCAGCGTTGCAGTTCTTGACAAAAAACGGTGCGCCTGGCACCTACTACCATACCACGTTCAAAGGCACTTAAATCTTTTTTTATTTTCTTTCATTCATCGTCTGAATGGCACACATACACAATCCATGTCTTCTTCAATGGTATGACGGCGTTCCCAAAAATTACAATTTGTAACCTTTATTTAACTAGGCAAGTCAGTTAAGAACAAATTATTATTTACAATGACGGCCTAGGAACAGTGGGTTGTTCAAGGGCAGAACGACAGATTTGTACCTTGTCAGCTTGGGGATTCAATCTTGCAACCTTTCGGTTACTGGCCCAACACTCTAACCACTAGGCTACTAACACGGACCACAGGGGTGGTCTGTGTTAGTTACCGTGACACTGAGTGAGAGGTGGTCTGTGTTAGTTACCTTGACAGTGAGTGACAGGTGGTCTGTGTTAGTTACCGTGACAGTGAGTGACAGGTGGTCTGTGTTAGTTACCTTGACAGTGAGTGAGAGGTGGTCTGTGTTAGTTCCCTTGACAGTGAGTGAGAGGTGGTCTGTGTTAGTTACCTTGACAGTGAGTGAGAGGTGGTCTGTGTTAGTTACCGTGACAGTGAGTGACAGGTGGTCTGTGTTAGTTACCTTGACAGTGAGTGAGAGGTGGTCTGTGTTAGTTACCTTGACAGTGAGTGAGAGGTGGTCTGTGTTAGTTACCTTGACAGTGAGTGAGAGGTGGTCTGTGTTAGTTACCTTGACAGTGAGTGAGAGGTGGTCTGTGTTAGTTACCTTGACAGTGAGTGACAGGTGGTCTGTGTTAGTTACCTTGACAGTGAGTGACAGGTGGTCTGTGTTAGTTACCGTGACAGTGAGTGAGCGGTGGTCTGTGTTAGTTACCGTGACAGTGAGTGAGAGGTGGTCTGTGTTAGTTACCTTGACAGTGAGTGACAGGTGGTCTGTGTTAGTTACCGTGACAGTGAGTGAGAGGTGGTCTGTGTTAGTTACCGTGACAGTGAGTGAGAGGTGGTCTGTGTTAGTTACCTTGACAGTGAGTGACAGGTGGTCTGTGTTAGTTACCGTGACAGTGAGTGAGCGGTGGTCTGTGTTAGTTACCGTGACAGTGAGTGAGAGGTGGTCTGTGTTAGTTACCGTGACAGTGAGTGAGAGGTGGTCTGTGTTAGTTACCTTGACAGTGAGTGACAGGTGGTCTGTGTTAGTTACCGTGACAGTGAGTGACAGGTGGTCTGTGTTAGTTACCGTGACAGTGAGTGAGCGGTGGTCTGTGTTAGTTACCGTGACAGTGAGTGAGAGGTGGTCTGTGTTAGTTACCTTGACAGTGAGTGACAGGTGGTCTGTGTTAGTTACCGTGACAGTGAGTGAGAGGTGGTCTGTGTTAGTTACCGTGACAGTGAGTGAGAGGTGGTCTGTGTTAGTTACCTTGACAGTGAGTGACAGGTGGTCTGTGTTAGTTACCGTGACAGTGAGTGAGCGGTGGTCTGTGTTAGTTACCGTGACAGTGAGTGAGAGGTGGTCTGTGTTAGTTACCGTGACAGTGAGTGACAGGTGGTCTGTGTTAGTTACCTTGACAGTGAGTGACAGGTGGTCTGTGTTAGTTACCTTGACAGTGAGTGACAGGTGGTCTGTGTTAGTTACCTTGACAGTGAGTGACAGGTGGTCTGTGTTAGTTACCTTGACAGTGAGTGACAGGTGGTCTGTGTTAGTTACCTTGACAGTGAGTGACAGGTGGTCTGTGTTAGTTACCTTGACAGTGAGTGACAGGTGGTCTGTGTTAGTTACCTTGACAGTGAGTGACAGGTGGTCTGTGTTAGTTACCTTGACAGTGAGTGACAGGTGGTCTGTGTTAGTTACCGTGACAGTGAGTGAGAGGTGGTCTGTGTTAGTTACCTTGACAGTGAGTGACAGGTGGTCTGTGTTAGTTACCTTGACAGTGAGTGAGAGGTGGTCTGTGTTAGTTACCGTGACAGTGAGTGAGCGGTGGTCTGTGTTAGTTACCGTGACAGTGAGTGAGCGGTGGTCTGTGTTAGTTACCGTGACAGTGAGTGAGGGGTGGTCTGTGTTAGTTACCGTGACAGTGAGTGACAGGTGGTCTGTGTTAGTTACCTTGACAGTGAGTGACAGGTGGTCTGTGTTAGTTACCTTGACAGTGAGTGACAGGTGGTCTGTGTTAGTTACCGTGACAGTGAGTGAGAGGTGGTCTGTGTTAGTTACCTTGACAGTGAGTGAGAGGTGGTCTGTGTTAGTTACCGTGACAGTGAGTGAGAGGTGGTCTGTGTTAGTTACCGTGACAGTGAGTGAGAGGTGGTCTGTGTTAGTTACCGTGACAGTGAGTGAGCGGTGGTCTGTGTTAGTTACCGTGACAGTGAGTGAGAGGTGGTCTGTGTTAGTTACCTTGACAGTGAGTGACAGGTGGTCTGTGTTAGTTACCTTGACAGTGAGTGACAGGTGGTCTGTGTTAGTTACCGTGACAGTGAGTGACAGGTGGTCTGTGTTAGTTACCTTGACAGTGAGTGACAGGTGGTCTCTGAGGAAGTTCTCGTCATCTCTGAGCTTCTCCATCTCTGTCTCTAGTTTCTCTCTCTGCAGACCAGTCTGCTGCTGTATCTGGTCCATCTCTTTAATGAGCTCTGACCTGACAGACACCAGCTTCTCCCTGTGTTCCTGCTCCAGCTTCCTACAACACACGCACACAGGAGTCAATTCTAGTCGATTCAATGCAATTTATCCCCTCTATTTTTCCCAGAGGCAATTGTTAGTTTACAAGGCACAAGCCCATAGAATAGGGGAAGGTCATAGGCAGAACAGAGGAAGAGAAAAGTGAGGGAATAGAAGCGATAAAAGGAGGGAACGATGAGGTGATGAGGTCATTCATACGTTCAATGGCAGAGCTGTGCTATGTGTGTGTGTGTGTGTGTGTGTGTGTGTGTGTGTGTGTGTGTGGGTGTGTGTTACCTCAGGTTGAGGTCATTCATGCGTTCGATGGCAGAGTGATGCTCGTCCACCTCAGTAGCCAGCTGGGTTTTTAACTTCTCTGCTTTCTCCAGGTCAGAACGAGTCTTCTCCTTCTCTCGGAGCTCCCGATCGGCACGTTCACTGAAGAACAATCAGCCAGTTAATCAAGTATTTACATGACTGAAATACTATTGTGAATGATACGCACTGACGAGACAGGGTGTAGCAACACTACGAAAAGAGAAAGCGCGTGTTACGGTCACTCTACTACCGGAGCCGGTTTACCGACCACCGGTCCCGGGATCCGTCATTACGCACACCTGGCATCAATCATTACGCGCATCATGAGGCACACCTGGACTCCATTACCTCACTTATTACCTCCCCTCTTTCCCCAGTCAGTATTGTTTATGTGTTTCATGTCTATACGCTACTCGTGTTTGCTATATTGTTCGATGTTTCTGTTTATTATTAAACTCACCACATGCTTTCCGACTCCCAGCGTATACGTTACGCTACAGAAAAACCACTAACACCCTGGCCTTTCTTGAAGTAACACTTGCACTATTCTTGTCCTACTAGCTCTGACTGTTGATGGTGACTTTGAGGGAAAGTGTACTTACTATGCCTGAGATATGTTGTTATACCACCTAGCTAACTGTAAGTTGCTCTGGATAAGAGCGTCTGCTAAATGACTAAAATGCTGTAAATGTGTGAGTGTGTATATGCATTTCACTCAGACTGTCAGCACCAGTGTAGGTTTCTACTCATACTTACAGTAGGTATCTGATCGCAGCCTTAAAGCTGGCCAGTAGGTATCAGATCTCAGCCTTAAAGCTGGCCAGTAGGTATCTGATCTCAGCCTTAAAGCTGGCAAGTAGGTATCTGATCTCAGCCTTAAAGCTGGCCAGTAGGTATCTGATCTCAGCCTTAAAGCTGGCCAGTAGGTACTGATCTCAGCTTTAAAGCTGGCCAATAGGTATCTGATCTCAGCCTTAAAGCTGGCCAGTAGGTATCTGATCTCAGCTTTAAAGCTGGCCAGTAGGTATCTGATCTCAGCTTTAAAGCTGGCCAGTAGGTAACTGATCTCAGCTTTAAAGCTGGCCAGTAGGTATCTGATCTCAGCTTTAAAGCTGGCCAGTAGGTACTGATCTCAGCCTTAAAGCTAGCCAGTAGGTATCTGATCTCAGCCTTAAAGCTGGCCAGTAGGTATCTGATCTCAGCTTTAAAGCTGGCCAGTAGGTATCTGATCTCAGCCTTAAATCTGGTCGGTATCTGCAGCCTTAAATCTGGTCGGCATCTGATCTCAGCCTTAAAGCTGGCCAGTAGGTATCTGATCTCAGCTTTAAAGCTGGCCAGTAGGTATCTGATCTCAGCCTTAAAGCTGGCCAGTAGGTATCTGATCTCAGCCTTAAAGCTGGCCAGTAGGTATCGGATCTCAGCCTTAAAGCTGGCCAGTAGGTTTCTGATCTCAGCCTTAAAGCTGGACAGTAGGTATCTGATCTCAGCCTTAAAGCGGGCCAGTAGGTATCTGATCTCAGCCTTAAAGCTGGCCAGTAGGTATCTGATCTCAGCCTTAAAGCTGGCCAGTAGGTACTGATCTCAGCCTTAAAGCTGGCCAGTAGGTTTCTGATCTCAGCTTTAAAGCTGGCCAGTAAGTATCTGATCTCAGCCTTAAATCTGGCTGGTATCTGATCTCAGCCTTAAAGCTCTGCAGTAGGTTTCTGATCTCAGCCTTAATCCTGTCCAGAAGGTTTCTGATCTCAGCCTTAATCCTGTCCAGAAGGTATCTGATCTCAGCCGTAATGCTGGCCAGTAGGTTTCTACTCATACTTACAGTAGGTTCTGATCTCAGCCTTAAAGCTGGCCAGTAGGTTCTGATCTCAGCCTTAAAGCTGGCCAGTAGGTATCTGATCTCAGCCGTAATGCTGGCCAGTAGGTTTCTGATCTCAGCTTTAAAGCTGGCCTGTAGGTTTCTGATCTCAGCCTTGAAGCTGGCCAGTAGTTTTCTGATCTCTTGCCTTAAATCTGGCCGATATCTGATCTCAGCCTTAAAGCTGGCCAGTATGTATCTGATCTCAGCCTTAAAGCTGGCCAGTAGGTTTCTGATCTCAGCCTTAAAGCTGGCCAGTAGGCTTCTCCTCGTACTCACAGTAGGTATCTGATCTTAGCCTTAAAGCTGGCCAGTAGGTTTCTACTCATACTCACAGTAGGTATCTGATCTCAGCCTTAAAGCTGGCCAGTAGGTATCTGATCTCAGCCTTAAAGCTGGCCAGTAGGTATCTGATCTCAGCCTTAAAGCTGACCAGTAGGTATCTGATCTCAGCCTTAAAGCTGGCCAGTAGGTATCTGATCTCAGCCTTAAAGCTGGCCAGTAGGTATCTGATCTCAGCCTTAAAGCTGGCCAGTAGGTATTTGATCTCAGCCTTAAAGCTGGCCAGTAGGTATCTGATCTCATCCTTAAAGCTGGCCAGTAGTTTTCTGATCTCAGCCTTGAAGCTGGCCAGTAGTTTTCTGATCTCAGCCTTGAAGCTGGCCAGTATGTATCTGATCTCAGCCTTAAAGCTGGCCAGTAGGTATCTGATCTCAGCCTTAAAGCTGGCCAGTAGGTTTCTGATCTCAGCCTTAAAGCTGGCCAGTAGGTGTCTCCTCATACTCACAGAAGGTATCTGATCTCAGCCTTAAAGCTGGCCAGTAGGTGTCTCCTCATACTCACAGAAGGTATCTGATCTCAGCCTTAAAGCTGGCCAGTAGGTGTCTCCTCATACTCACAGAAGGTATCTGATCTCAGCCTTAAAGCTGGCCAGTGCAGCCTGGTGGATCCCATTCTTAGTCATGAGGAGCTCGTTCTCCAGAGCCACAGTCAGCTCCCTGAGGTTCACTTTGCCCTCCAGGTCAAAATCCAAGGCCTACAGCACAAACATAGACAGAGACACATACACAGTGTCAACATCTCAAGCCTCCCTGCCTCTCTACCTCCCTGCCTCTCTCTCTATGTCGCACCCTGATCTGTTTCACCTGTCTTGTGATTGTCTCCACCCCCTCCAGGTGTCGCTTATTATCCCTGGTGTATCTATCCCTGTGTTTCCTGTCTCTCTGTACCAGTGTATTTATCCCTGTGTTTCCTGTCTCTCTATCCCTGTGTTTCCTGTCTCTCTATCCCTGTGTTTCCTGTCTCTCTGTGCCAGTTCGTCTTGTTTGTTTCCAAGTCAACCAGTGTTTTCCCATACTCTTATTTCTATTCTCTTTTGCTAATCCTCCCGGTTTTTGACCCTTGCCTGTTTTCTGGACTCCGTACCCGCCTGCCTGACCATTCTGCCTGCCCTGACCTCGAGTCTGCCTGCCACTCTGTACCTCCTGGACTCTGAACTGGTTTTGACCTTTTGCCTGTCCACGACCAGTCTCTTGCGTACCCCTTTTGGATTGTTTAATAAATATGAAGACTCAAACGATCTGCCTCCTGTGTCTGCATCTGGGTCTCGCCTTGCGCTCTTATACTCTACCTTTCTCTCTACCTCTACCTACCTCCCTCCCTTTTGACCTCCCTCCCTTTCGAACTTCCTCCCTCTCTCTCTACCTACCTCCCTCCCTTTCGACTTTCCTCCCTTTTTTACCTCCCTCTCTACCTCCCTCCAGAATGAGAGGTAAAATATGATCACCTGTAGTATCTCGGTGCTGTTCTCGACGCCCTCCTCCATCCAGGCATCCAGGACGTCCTCAGCAGGAGCGGACCCTGTCCCATCGTCCAGAGTGGAGAACAGACGCATCCCGATGGTGCTCGTCATAGCGCTGGTTCTACGGCCCGTCTCATCGAATGGCTGCAAGGAGACATGGGGAACACCTCATAAATATTACCAGATACTACAGCAAGATACTGCATGTGTACTTGTCATTGCATTGGTGTGTGGCAGTATCTATTTTAATTGTCTAATACATGCATTCATTCACTTGTTAGTACATTCATTCACTAATTGATTCATTAATTTGTTAGTTCATTCATTCACTAATTGATTCATTCATTTGTTAGTTCATTCATTCCCTAATTGATTCATTAATTTGTTAGTTCATTCATTCCCTAATTGATTCATTAATTTGTTAGTTCATTCATTCACTAATTCATTCATTAATTTGTTAGTTCATTCATTCACTAATTCATTTATTAATTTGTTAGGTCATTCATTCACTAATTGATTCATTAATTTGTTAGTTCATTCATTCACTAATTGATTCACTAATTTGTTAGTTCATTCATTCAATCCTTCATCCCTCCATGTATTAATTCAAGAGTGACTCTAAACAGGAAATATTGTAACGCCGTTCCCAGCATGTTTAAAAAAAAAAAAAAATGTAAATCAGGAATTTTGTTAAGAAATCACTAAAATGTGGTAGCGATGTCTAGCTTTGACATGAGAACTAGAGACCTAAACTGGTGAGCTTCCATGTACCTGTGAGGCGTGTAGTCTTTTGAGCTGTCTGTAAGGTGTGGAGGCAGACGGGGTGGGGGGCTTGTACCTGTGAGGAGTGTAGTCTTTTGAGCTGTCTGTAAGGTGTGGAGGCAGACGGGGTGGGGGGCTTGTACCTGTGAGGAGTGTAGTCTTTTGAGCTGTCTGTAAGGTGTGGAGGCAGACGGGGTGGGGGGCTTGTACCTGTGAGGAGTGTAGTCTTTTGAGCTGTCTGTAAGGTGTGGAGGCAGACGGGGTGGGGGGCTTGTACCTGTGAGGAGTGTAGTCTTTTGAGCTGTCTGTAAGGTGTGGAGGCAGACGGGGTGGGGGGCTTGTACCTGTGAGGAGTGTAGTCTTTTGAGCTGTCTGTAAGGTGTGGAGGCAGACGGGGTGGGGGGCTTGTACCTGTGAGGCGTGTAGTCTTTTGAGCTGTCTGTAAGGTGTGGAGGCAGACGGGGTGGGGGGCTTGTACCTGTGAGGAGTGTAGTCTTTTGAGCTGTCTGTAAGGTGTGGAGGCAGACGGGGTGGGGGGCTTGTACCTGTGAGGAGTGTAGTCTTTTGAGCTGTCTGTAAGGTGTGGAGGCAGACGGGGTGGGGGGCTTGGAGTGGTTCAGAACACAGGAAGTAAACGCCTGAACGCTCAGGATCTCGTCACCACTTAGAACCTGGAGGACATCCTCCGTCACCTGGAGACAACACAACAATTAGAAACACTACTCAGACTCTCAAACCTCCACTTGGGGGCGATGTCCAAAATAGCACCCTATTCCCTACCCAATGCACTATAGGAAATAGGTTACCGTTGGTTACATAGTCAGCCGGTCCTAATTAGCTTCCTTACCCTTTCTCCTCGGCTTTAACCCTTCAATGTTTCCCCGATCTAAAGGGAACCGGATAGATATCAGCAGTGTAGTGGTAGAGCTTCCAACATATTGCTTCCACCTTACAGATCAGACCTGCTTCCACCACATTGCTTCCACCTTACAGATCAGACCTGCTTCCACCACATTGCTTCCACCTTACAGATCAGACCTGCTTCCACCATATTGCTTCCACCTTACAGATCAGACCTGCTTCCACCACATTGCTTCCACCTTACAGATCAGACCTGCTTCCAACATATTGCGTCCACCTTACAGATCAGACCTACTTCCACCATATTGCTTCCACCTTACAGATCAGACCTGCTTCCACCACATTGCTTCCACCTTACAGATCAGACCTGCTTCCAACATATTGCGTCCACCTTACAGATCAGACCTGCTTCCAACATATTGCTTCCACCTTACAGATCAGACCTGCTTCCAACATATTGCTTCCACCTTACAGATCAGACCTGCTTCCACCACATTGCTTCCACCTTACAGATCAGACCTGCTTCCACCACATTGCTTCCACCTTACAGATCAGACCTGCTTCCAACATATTGCTTCCACCTTACAGATCAGACCTGCTTCCAACATATTGCTTCCACCTTACAGATCAGACCTGCTTCCACCATATTGCTTCCACCTTACAGATCGGACCTGCTTCCACCATATTGCTTCCACCTTACAGGTCGGCAAACATGGAAGGATTAGGGCCAAGAGGATGGGGTGAGGTGTAAATTGGGACCAGCTGAGTCCAAAATGAACTTTGGTTGAATCCAAAATGGCACCCTAATCCACACTATAAAGATAAGGGTACCATTACAGTCTCTTTCCTCACCTCCAGGCCCAGGTGGTCACAGAGAGCCAGTAGCTCATGGTGGCTGGCACATCCATCCCAGGGCATAGCCAGTTCCTCGCAGGCCTCCCGAAACCTCTCCTCCAGGTGGTCTGAGAGGGGTGTGATAGAGACCCGCGGGGTGGAGGGTTCATCAGGGTTCCACAGGTGCAGCTGGCCTACACACACACACACACACACACACACACACACACACACACACACACACACACACACACACACACACACACACACACACACACACACACACACACACACACACACACACACACACACACACACTGATAAGACTTGACTTAAGACCCTGGCTCCCTGATCATAGGCGTTGAATGTCCTCCATCTCACTCCTATGATCAGGGTCAGGTCTACTTTGTTTTCATTTATTTATGTTCTCCCTAATTTCAGGACATCCAAATTGGTAGGTACAGTCTTGTCCCATCGCTGCAACTCCCCTACGGACTCGGGGAGAGGCGAAGGTCGAGAGCCGTGCGTCCTCCGAAACACGACCCTGGCCAAGCCGCACCGCTTCTTGACACACTGCTCGCTTAAACCGGAAGCCAGCCGCACCAATGTGTCGGAGGAAACACCGTACGGGCTGGCGCCCGAAGTCAGGTTTCCCGGTCGTGGCTGGCTGTGACACAGCCTGGGATCGAACCTGGGTCTGTAGTGACGCTTTAGACCGCTTCCTGCCACTCGGGAGGCCTGGGGTTCTGCTTGATAATGGAGATTCAGTTTACGTTCTAAACTCAAATGGAATCGACCCCAAAGCTGACTGAACGGCTATCTAGTGAAAGTGGTGAGTATCAAATAAAAAAATAAATGTTTTGTCACAGGTAGAGCACACAGCAGGTGTAAACAGTAGAGTGAAACGCTGACCTGTAAGCTTTTCCTTAAACGCAGTAACTTTACAATAAATGCAGTAACTTTACAATAAATGCAGTAACTTTACAATAAATTCAGTAACTTTACAATAAATTCAGTAACTTTACAATAAATGCAACAACTTTACAATAAATTCAGTAACTTTACAATAAATGCAACAACTTTACAATAAATACAAAAACTTTACAATAAACATTTTTTTTAAAACAATAAATACAGTAACTCTGCATTTATTGTAATTTTTTGCATTTATTGTAAAGTTACTGAATATATTGTAAAGTTACTGAATTTATTGTAAAGTTACTGAATTTATTGTAAAGTGACTGAATTTATTGTAAAGTTGTTGCATTTATTGTAAAGTGTTTGTATTTATTGTAAACACCTTACAATAAATGCAATAACTTTACAATAAATACAATAACTTTATCGTAACTTTACACCCACCTTCTGCCTCGTACTCTTCCGTTCCGCTTTCATGTGCATTCCAGCGCTGTTGAAGGAGGAAACAACAGCGTTAGTAAAACCACCGCGTTAAAACACCCAGACAAGACAACCTACTTTGTCGTGTGCTAGGCAGCAGTCTTCAAGACGTTGCTCTCTCTGTGGGGGGATAGAAGCAGGCAGGGTGTCCAACCAATAGGACAACAGAGCTATTGTGACGGCAGAGGCCCCTCTGATGGTCAAAGGTGAAGCTAGAGATGGTAAACCATAACAGAGAACTAAAGAGAGAGAGACCGTTCCCAAGCTGATTAAAACCCTCACAGTTGTCTTACTATGTTTCTCTCTCTCTCTCACCCTCTTTTTTTCAGTCTTTTTCGTAATCTATTTTAAGGACAATTCTCCAAGAGAGCCTATATTGACAAACAAAAAAAACGTTACATTTTGACTTGCACAATCTACATCCTAGACGTATGTATGCTGCATCACAAAAAATATAACGTCAATTTTTACAAACTAAAAGAGTCAAATCGGCTTTTATAATAAATATGATAAATAGCAGAAATAATAATCCCCAAGTTCCTATTTCTTGTGTTTGTCTGACGAGGAAGGAGGTTATTGGAGCGTAGTGATCTATTGCGCTGCATCCCAGGGACAGTAATCAGGCGTCCAAGACATCTATCGCCTGGGAGGGAAACACAGTGAAGGAATGAAGAACAGATGGTTCACTATACAACTCTCTATTCCATCACTGGGTATATAGGCATCTGTGAGGGAAAGGGTGGAGCTCATTGTTCCTCTGTCAGACCCCTAAAAAAGCCCCTCCCAGATCAGGAAGAGGCCCCTGACCCTTCCCCATCTGCTGGTGCACCAGGCTGGAGGCTGGGCATTGTTCACCCCAAATGGCACACAGGGCTCTGGTGAAAAGTAGTGCACTATGTAGGATGAAAGATAGTCCCCTATGTAGGATGAAAGGTAGTGCACTATGTAGAATGAAAAGTAGTGCACTATGTAGGATGAGAGATAGTGCCCTATGTAGGATGAAAGGTAGTGCACTATGTAGAATGAAAAGTAGTGTACTATGTAGGATGAAAACTAGTGCACTATGTAGGATGAAAGGTAGTGCACTATGTAGGATGAAAACTAGTGCACTATGTAGGATGAAAACTAGTGCACTATGTAGGATGAAAACTAGTGCACTATGTAGGATGAAATTTAGTGCACTACACCGATCTCAACAAACCATTTCTGTATTGACCTTGCTTTGTGCACAGGGGCATTGTCATGCTGAAACAGGAAAGGACCTTCCCCAAACTGTTGTCACAAAGTTGGAAGCACAGAATCATCTAGAATGTCATTGTATGCTGTAGTGTTAAGATTTCCCTTCACTGGAACTAAGGGGCCATGAACCATGAAAAACAGCCCCAGACCATTATTCCTCCTCCACCAAACTTTACAGTTGGCACAATGCATTGTGGCAGGTAGCGTTCTCCTGACATCCGCCAAACCCAGATTCGTCCATCAGACTGCCAGATGGTGAAGTGTAATTCATCACTCCAGAGAACGCATTTCCACGCTTGGCATTGCGCATGGTGATCTTAGGCTTGTGTGTGGCTGCCCGGCCATGGAAACCCATTTCACGAAGCTCCAGACGAACAGTTCTTGAGGCAGTTTGGAACTCGGTAGCAACTGAGGACAGGCGATTTTTACGCGCTACGACCTTCAGCGGTTCCATTCTGTGAGGCTGTGTGGCCTTCGCTGCTGATACGATGTTACTCCTTGACGTTTCCACTTCACAATAAGAGCACTTACAGTTGACCGGGGGGGGGGGGGGGGCAGCTTTAGCAGAGAAGGAATTTGACGAAACTGACTTGTTGGGTAATGGTGTGCTCCTATGACGGTGCCATGTTGAAAGTCACTGAGCTCTTCAGTAAGGCCATTCTACTGACAATGTCTGTCTATGGAGATTGCATGGCCGTGTGCTCGATTTTATACACTTGTCAGCAACGGGTGACAAGCCTGAAATAGGCGAACCTACTAACTTGAAGGGCTGTTCACATCCGGCTGTATATCTAGTGTTAGATCAGGATCAACCTTGTCATCAAGCAGCTTAAACCAGCACATTCTATAATGCTACCAAGAGATAAGATCTTCCCTAGCCCCTGGTCCCAGATCAGTTTGTGCCTTCTAACCAACTCCTACAGTCATTGTCACGCACCACTGGCAAAACAACACAAACAGATCTGGGACCAGGTAGATTATCCAGGGTGAAACTAGAAGATCAAGCAGCTGACCAGGGTTACAGCAGCACATATTCTAACATTATAACAACCTAATAGGTTCATCCTCTCCCATGACTCTCCCCATCTCTCTCTCTCTCCTCCTCCATCTCTCTCTCTCTCCTCTCCCATGACTCTCTCCCCATCTCAGTCTCTCCTCCTCCTCCTCCTCCATCTCTCTCTCTCTCTTCTCCCATGACTCTCTCCCCATCTCAGTCTCTCCTCCTCCTCCTCCTCCATCTCTCTCTCTCTCCTCTCCCATGACTCTCTCCCCATCTCAGTCTCTCCTCCTCCTCCTCCATCTCTCTCTCTCTCCCCATCTCAGTCTCTCCTCCTCCATCTCTCTCTCTCTCCTCTCCCATGACTCTCTCCCCATCTCTCTCTCTCTCCTCTCCCATGACTCTCTCCCCATCTCAGTCTCTCCTCCTCCTCCATCTCTCTCCCTCTCCTCTCCCATGACTCTCTCCCCATCTCAGTCACTCCTCCTCCTCCTCCTCCTCTCTCTCTCTCCTCTCCCCATCTCTCTCTCTCTCCTCTCCCATGACTCTCTCCCCATCTCAGTCTCTCCTCCTCCTCCTCCTCCATATCTCTCTCTCTCCTCTCCCATGACTCTCTCCCCATCTCAGTCTCTCCTCCTCCTCCTCCTCCATCTCTCTCTCTCTCCTCTCCCATGACTCTCTCCCCATCTCAGTCACTCCTCCTCCTCCTCCTCCTCCATCTCTCTCTCTCTCCTCTCCCATGACTCTCTCCCCATCTCAGTCACTCCTCCTCCTCCTCCTCCATCTCTCTCCCTCTCCTCTCCCATGACTCTCTCCCCATCTCAGTCTCTCCTCCTCCTCCTCCTCCTCCATCTCTCTCTCTCTCCTCTCCCCATCTCTCTCTCTCTCTCCTCTCCCATGACTCTCTCCCCATCTCAGTCACTCCTCCTCCTCCTCCTCCTCCATCTCTCTCTCTCTCCTCTCCCCATCTCTCTCTCTCTCTCCTCTCCCATGACTCTCTCCCCATCTCAGTCTCTCCTCCTCCTCCTCCATCTCTCTCTCTCTCCTCTCCCATGACTCTCTCCCCATCTCAGTCTCTCCTCCTCCTCCTCCTCCATCTCTCTCTCTCTCCTCTCCCCATCTCTCTCCCTCTCCTCTCCCATGACTCTCTCCCCATCTCAGTCTCTCCTCCTCCTCCTCCATCTCTCTCCCTCTCCTCTCCCATGACTCTCTCCCCATCTCTCTCTCCCCATCTCAGTCTCTCCTCCTCCTCCTCCTCCTCCATCTCTCTCCCTCTCCTCTCCCATGAATCTCTCCCCATCTCAGTCTCTCCTCCTCCTCCTCCATCTCTCTCTCTCTCCTCTCCCATGACTCTCTCCCCATCTCTCTCGCTCTCCTCTCCCATGACTCTCCCCATCTCTCTCTCTCCTCTCCCATGACTCTCTCCTCCTCATCCATGACTCTCTCTCCTCCTCATCCATGACTCTCTCTCGCCCTCTCTACTCTCCTCCAAGACTGTCTCTCTCTCTCTCTCTCTCTCCCCCCCCCCCCCACCCCTTAATTCTTTGCCAGCTGAAATCCCTGGCCTGTCTCAACATGAAGATGTGGAGGGGGATAAAACACTGTCGTTGCCTTGACCACCACAACACTGGCAGCATAGTGAGCACACACACACACACACACACACACACACACACACACACACACACACACACACACACACACACACACACACACACACACACACACACACACACACACACACACACACACACACACACACACACACAGCAAGGTTCAAAGTACCCTGGTTCCGATTCCGTGTACATACAGTAATATATTAGAGTCAATCATGTCCTGATGCTATTGCTAACATTTATTTTTATTTAACCAGGTAAGTCAGTTAAGAACACATTCTTATTTACAATGACGGCCTACTAGAAGGCAAAAGGCCTCCTGCGGGGACGGGGGCCTGGGATTAAAAATATAAATACAGGACAAAACATCACGACAATAGAGACACCACAACACTACATAAAGAGAGAACAAAGACAACAACACAGCATGGCAGCAACACATGACAACACAGCATGGCAGCAACACATGACAACACAGCATGGCAGCAACACATGACAACACAGCATGGCAGCAACACATGACAACACAGCATGGCAGCAACACATGACAACACAGCATGGCAGCAACACATGACAACACAGCATGGCAGCAACACATGGCAACACAGCATGGCAGCAACACATGACAACACAGCATGGCAGAAACACATGGCAACACAGCATGGCAGCAACACATGACAACACAGCATGGTAGCAATACATAACAACACAGCATGGTAACAACACATGACAACACAGCATGGCAGAAACACAACATGACAACACAGCATGGTAGCAACACATGACAACACAGCATGGCAGCAACACATGACAACACAGCATGGTAGCAACACATGACAACACAGCATGGCAGCAACACAACATGGCAGCAACACATGACAACACAGCATGGCAGCAACACATGACAACACAGCATGGCAGCAACACATGACAACACAGCATGGTAGCAACACATGACAACACAGCATAGCAGCAACACATGAGAACACAGCATGGCAGCAACACAACATGACAACAACATGGCAGCAACACATGACAACACAGCATGGCAGCAACACAACATGACAACAACATGGCAGCAACACATGACAACACAGCATGGTAGCAACACATGACAACACAGCATGGCAGCAACACAACATGACAACAACATGGCAGCAACACATGACAACACAGCATGGCAGCAACACATGACAACACAGCATGGCAGCAACACATGACAACACAGCATGGTAGCAACACAACATGACAACACAGCATGGCAGCAACACAACATGGTAGCAGGACAAAACATGGTACAAACATTATTGGGCACAAACAACAGCACAAAGGACAAGAAGGTAGAGACAACAATACATCACGCGAAGCAGCCACAACTGTCAGTGAGAGTGTCCCATGATTGAGTCTTAGAATGAAGAGATGGAGATAAAACTGTGCAGTTTGAGTGTTTCTTTGCAACTTGTTCCAGTCGCTAGCTGCACAGCTGAATCAATCTGTATAACAACAAAGGCCAACACATGTCCAGTTACTGTAGACAGGTGTTGACCTACAGTATCAGCAATGACAAAACAAGAGGTGCTATTTCTGTTGAAGTACAGTAATACCACACCATTGGGTATGAAGCGGGCCTCGGTTGATCATCTTAACTTCTCTGGTATACTTTAGCATCGCCGTTATTAATATATAGACAATTAATAGATAGACGTAGTTGAGAATAGCCAGAGAGGAACCTTGTTAGAGGAGTGTGTGTGTGTCTGTGTGTGTGTATGTGCGTGCGTGTCTACATTTCATTTAAAGATCTGGCATAGCACTAAGCTGATTATCTAAGAATAACACCAACACGCTCCTATCAGCCTTTAACCTTCAGCCTTCCTCCAGGCTACTGAGAAACACACAACATGCAAGGACAGAGAGAGACGAGGACAGAGAGAGAGGAGGACACAGAGAGAGACGAGGACAGAGAGACAGAGAGAGAGAGAGAGAGAGGACGACAGAGTGAGAGGAGGACACAGAGAGAGACGAGGACAGAGAGAGACAAGGACAGAGAAAGATGAGGACAGAGAGAGACGAGGACAGAGAGAGACGAGGACAGAGAGAGAGAGTCGAGGACAGAGAGAGAGAGACAAGAACAGAGAGAGAGAGACAAGGACAGAGAGAGAGAGAGAGAGAGATGAGGACAGAGAGAGAGACGAGGACAGATAGAGATGAGGACAGAGAGAAACGAGGACAGAGAGAGAGAGAGACGAGGACAGAGAGACGAGGACAGAGAGACGAGGACAGAGAGAGAGACGAGGACAGAGAGAGAGACGAGGACAGATAGAGATGAGGACAGAGAGAGAGAGACGAGGACAGACAGAGAGAGACAAGTACAGAGAGAGAGACGAGGACAGAGAGAGACAAGGACCGAGAGAGACAAAGACAGAGAAAGGCAAGGACAGCAGGTAACCCTGAGGTCTAGGCCCGTCTCCACAAAGCAGCCTTGTGGTACAGGCAGTTCCTGTTACAGCTCCTGGTACAGCTCCTGATGTTGTCTGATGTATCTATAATCCACGCTCAAAGTGCTTGACACGTAGAAAGCAGAGAGGAGATCATGGAACATGCAGAACAATATCGACTGTTGATTTAGTTAACAGGTTCCATGTCTTTATCATTGTGTAAAAGGACAACCGGAGTCCAAAAACGATGGTGCTGGTAGAACGTGGTGACACCGTGTGTGAAGAATAACAGCAAGAGTTGAAACTGAGGTGATGAATATTAGTATATCCCTCCCTCCATCCAATCATCCATCCATCCAATCATCCATCCATCCCTCCCTCCAATCATCCATCCATCCAATCATCCATCCCTCCCTCCATCCATCCCTCCCTCCAATCATCCATCCCTCCCTCAAATCATCCATCCCTCCCTCCAATCATCCCTCCATCCCTCCAATATCCATCCCTCCCTCCAATCATCCATCCATCCCTCCAATCATCCATCCCTCCCTCCAATCATCCATCCATCCATCCCTCCCATCATCCATCCATCCATCATCCATCCAATCATCCATCCATCCAATCATCCATCCCTCCCTCCAATCATCCATCCATCCCTCCCTCCAATCATCCATCCATCCATCCATCCAATCATCCATCCATCCATCCAATCATCCAATCATCCATCCATCCCATCCATCCATCCATCCATCCATCCAATCATCCATCCATCCATCCATCCATCCAATCATCCATCCATCCCTCCAATCATCCATCCCTCCCTCCAATCATCCATCCCTCCCTCCAATCATCCATCCATCCCTCCAATCATCAATCCATCCATCCATCCATCCATCCAATCATCCATCCATCCCTCCCTCCAATCATCAATCCATCCATCCATCCATCATCCATCCATCCAATCATCCACCCATCCATCCATCCATCATCCATCCATCCAATCATCCAATCATCCATCCATCCATCCAATCATCCATCCATCCCTCCAATCATCCATCCATCCATCATCCATCCATCCAATCATCAATCCATCCATCCATCCATCCATCCAATCATCCATTCATCTTCCATCCATCCATCCATCCATCATCCATCCATCCATCCATCCATCCATCCATCATCCATCCATCCATCCAATCATCAATCCATCCATCCATCCATCCATCCAATCATCCATTCATCTTCCATCCATCCATCCATCCATCCATCCATCCATCATCCATCCATCCATCCATCCATCCAATCATCAATCCATCCATCCATCCAATCATCCATCCATCATCCATCCATCCATCCAATCATCAATCCATCCATCCATCCATCCAATCATCCATTCATCTTCCATCCATCCATCATCCATCCATCCATCCATCCATCATCCATCCATCCATCCATCCATCCAATCATCAATCCATCCATCCATCCATCCATCCAATCATCCATTCATCTTCCATCCATCCATCCATCCATCCATCCATCCATCCATCCATCCATCCATTCTCAGTAGGTAGGTGTTTACCTCACGTTTCCTGGGCACAGTAGAGTCGTCATGATCTTCTGGGTCCCGTACTGTAGCGTTTGAGCTGACCGCCTCTGAGAAGTCTGTGATGGCGTCTATGAACTCTGGTGTAGAGTGTCGACCATAGCGCTTACTTCCCCGCACAAACTTAGCTTGGACTGGTGAGTCTGTGGAGAAGGAGAAGGTGATGAGAACGGTCCATAAAACATGTCATTAAATCACGTTTAATCCGTCTAAACTAAAAAAAGGCATAGGTTAAGTCCTGAGATTACAGACTAGTACTAAAACACTTGAAGTAGGCATTCTAGTTAAGTCAACAAGTTACTATATCATTGGTATATCTATATCTATATCCAAAGGTTCATCATTTAATAACCTACATTTTGTTCTGGTCAGGAGGAACAAAAAAAAACTTTATTAGGACACCGGGCTTTCAATGTTTTCACTTCCATTCAGACACAGACTGTGACTCAGAACACATTAGCTCAACGGACAGGGATTTGAAGTCATATTTAAGGTAGAGTGATTACCTGCTCCTAAAAGGTAACACGGATTGACCGCTCTCTAACTCTACGGCACCGATTTAGTAATCCTTCTTAAATAAGTCTTACCTGCCTCCTCTCTCTCTCTACCCTCTTTTGGCACGTTACTCCAAAGCCCAAGTTCATTCACAGCCTCACCAGTCTCTTTCCCCCTGGAGTCACCCTCCTCCTCTCCCCCCCTGGAGTCACCCTCCTCCCCTCTCCTCCCCCTGGAGTCACCCTCCTCCCCACTCCTCCCCTCTCTTCCTCCCTGGAGTCACCCTCCTCCCCCTGGAGTCACCCTCCTCCCCCCCCCCCCCCTGTAGTCACCCTCCTCCCCTCTCCCCCCCCCCACCTCCCCCTGGAGTCACCCTCCTCCCCTCTCCTCCCCCTGGAGTCACCCTCCTCCCCTCTCCCCCCCCCTCTTCTCCCCCTGGAGTCACCCTCCTCCCCCCTCCTCCCCTCTCTTTCCCCCTGGAGTCACCCTCCTCCCCTCTCCTCCCCCTGGAGTCACCCTCCTCCCCTCTCCCCCCCCCCCTCCTCCCCTCTCTTCCCCCTTGGAGTCACCCTCCTCCCCTCTCTTCCCCCTTGGAGTCACCCTCCTCCCCTCTCTTCCCCCTCGGAGTCACCCTCCTCCCCTCTCTTCCCCCTTGGAGTCACCCTCCTCCCCTCTCTTCCCCCTTGGAGTCACCCTCCTCCCCTCTCTTCCCCCTTGGAGTCACCCTCCTCCCTTCTCTTCCCCCTTGGAGTCACCCTCCTCCCCTCTCTTCCTCCCTGGAGTCACCCTCCTCCCCTCTCGGAGTCACCCTCCTCCCCTCTCTTCCTCCCTGGAGTCACCCTCATCCCCTCTCTTCCCCCTGGAGTCACTCTCCTCCCCTCTCCTCCCCCTGGAATCACCCTCCTCCCCTCTCTTCCCCCCTGGAGTCACCCTCCACCCCCTTCCTCCCCCCTGGAGTCACCCTCCTCCACTCTCTTCCCCCCTGGAGTCACCCTCCTCCCCTCTCCTCCCCCATGGAGTCCCTCTCCTCCCCCTTCCTCCCTCCCTGTCACACTGCCTGGTCTCTCCCTCCCCCTCCTCCTCCCTCCCTGTCACACTGCCTGGTCTCTCCCTCCCCCTCCTCCTCCCTCCCTGTCACACTGTCTGGTCTCTCCCTCCCCTTTCCTCCCTCTTCTCTCTGTCACACTGCCTGGTCTCTCCCTCCCTCCCTCCCCCTCCTCCCTCCCTCTCTGTCACACTGCCTGGTCTCCCCCTCCCCCCCCTCCTCCCTCTTCTCTCTGTCACACTGCCTGGTCTCCCCCTCCCCCTCCTCCTCCCTCCCTGTCACACTGCCTGGTCTCTCCCTCCCCCCTTCCTCCTCCCTCCCTCTCTGTCACACTGCCTGGTATCTCCCTCCCCCTCCTCCTCCCTCCCTGTCACACTGCCTGGTCTCTCCCTCCCCTTTCCTCCCTCTTCTCTCTGTCACACTGCCTGGTCTCTCCCTCCCCCCTTCCTCCTCCCTCTTCTCTCTGTCACACTGCCTGGTCTCTCCCTCCCCCCTCCTCCCTCTTCTCTCTGTCACACTGCCTGGTCTCCCCCTCCTCCCTCTTCTCTCTGTCACACTGCCTGGCAGGACTGTAGTTGAGTTTCTCTGCCCTCACTGACACTCATGTGGCTTAATACATCTGATCCGGTGAGAGCCAGACTGTAAACACAGAACAGCACCGTTTGAACACAGGAGTACAGCTTGTGTTACATCACAACCCAAACAGGGCACTTAAGGACTCTTCATTTTATACAATGCTTATTCAAGAGAGACAGAACAGATGCCGAACTGTATGGTCATAGGAATCTAAATACACGTCAAAGATAATGCATTGATTCCATGTCCCGTACCATATTCTATGTTCCGTACCATATTCTATGTTCCGTACCATATTCTATGTTCCGTACCATATTCCATGTTCCGTACCATATTCCATGTTCCGTACCATATTCCATGTTCCGTACCATATTCCATGTTCCGTACCATATTCTATGTTCCGTACCATATTCTATGTCCCGTACCATATTCCATGTTCCGTACCATATTCCATGTTCTGTACCATATTCTATGTTCCGTACCATATTCTATGTTCCGTACCATATTCTATGTTCCGTACCATATTCCATGTTCCGTACCATATTCCATGTCCCGTACCATATTCCATGTCCCGTACCATATTCCATGTCCCGTACCATATTCCATGTTCCGTACCATATTCCATGTTCCGTACCATATTCTATGTTCCGTACCATATTCTATGTTCCGTACCATATTCTATGTTCCGTACCATATTCTATGTTCCGTACCATATTCTATGTTCCGTACCATATTCTATGTTCCGTACCATATTCCATGTTCCGTACCATATTCTATGTTCCGTACCATATTCTATGTTCCGTACCATATTCTATGTTCCGTACCATATTCCATGTTCCGTACCATATTCCATGTTCCGTACCATATTCTATGTTCCGTACCATATTCCATGTTCCGTACCATATTCTATGTTCCGTACCATATTCTATGTTCCGTACCATATTCCATGTTCCGTACCATATTCCATGTTCCGTACCATATTCTATGTTCCGTACCATATTCTATGTTCCGTACCATATTCTATGTTCCGTACCATATTCTATGTTCCGTACCATATTCTATGTTCCGTACCATATTCCATGTTCCGTACCATATTCCATGTTCCGTACCATATTCTATGTTCCGTACCATATTCCATGTTCCGTACCATATTCTATGTTCCGTACCATATTCTATGTTCCGTACCATATTCCATGTTCCGTACCATATTCCATGTTCCGTACCATATTCTATGTTCCGTACCATATTCTATGTTCCGTACCATATTCTATGTTCCGTACCATATTCCATGTTCCGTACCATATTCCATGTTCCGTACCATATTCCATGTTCCGTACCATATTCTATGTTCCGTACCATATTCCATGTTCCGTACCATATTCCATGTTCCGTACCATATTCCATGTTCCGTACCATATTCTATGTTCCGTACCATATTCTATGTTCCGTACCATATTCCATGTTCCGTACCATATTCTATGTTCCGTACCATATTCCATGTTCCGTACCATATTCCATGTTCCGTACCATATTCCATGTTCCGTACCATATTCTATGTTCCGTACCATATTCCATGTTCCGTACCATATTCCATGTTCCGTACCATATTCCATGTTCCGTACCATATTCCATGTTCCGTACCATATTCTATGTTCCGTACCATATTCCATGTTCCGTACCATATTCCATGTTCCGTACCATATTCCATGTTCCGTACCATATTCTATGTTCCGTACCATATTCCATGTTCCGTACCATATTCTATGTTCCGTACCATATTCCATGTTCCGTACCATATTCCATGTTCCGTACCATATTCCATGTCCCGTACCATATTCCATGTTCCGTACCATATTCCATGTTCCGTACCATATTCTATGTTCCGTACCATATTCCATGTTCCGTACCATATTCCATGTTCCGTACCATATTCTATGTTCCGTACCATATTCTATGTTCCGTACCATATTCCATGTTCCGTACCATATTCCATGTTCCGTACCATATTCCATGTTCCGTACCATATTCTATGTTCCGTACCATATTCCATGTTCCGTACCATATTCCATGTTCCGTACCATATTCCATGTTCCGTACCATATTCCATGTCCTGTACCATATTCTATGTTCCGTACCATATTCCATGTCCCGTACCATATTCTATGTTCCGTACCATATTCCATGTTCCGTACCATATTCTATGTTCCGTACCATACGTGCAACGATGACAGTTCAAAAACTCATAAAATTTGATTTTGCTATTCACAAGAAGCATTGCCTGATGTGAACCATGCCTCGAACAAAAGAGATCTCAGAAGACCTAAGATTACGAATTGTTGACTTGCATAAAGCTGGAAAGGGTTAAAAAAGTATCTCTAAAAGCCTTGATGTTCATCAGTCCACGGTAAGACACATTGTCTATAAATGGAGAAAGTTCACCACTGTTGCTACTCTCCCTAGGAGTGACCGTCCTGCAAAGATGACTGCAAGAGCACAGCGCAGAATGCACAATGAGGTTAAGAAGAATCTTAGTGTCAGCTAAAGACTTACAGAAATTTCTGGAACAAGCTAACATCTCTGTTGACGAGTCTACGATACGTAAAACACTAAACAAGAATGGTGTTCATGGGAGGACACCACGGAAGAACTGCTGTCCAAAAAAAACATTTCTGCACGTCTGAAGTTTTCAAAAGAGCACCTGAATGTTCCACAGCGCTACTGGCAAAATATTTTGTGGACAGATGAAACTGCAGATGAGTTGTTTGGACGGATCACGCAACACTATGTGTGGAGAAAAAAAGGCACAGCACACCAACATCAAAACCTCATCCTCAACTGTAACGTATGATGGAGGGAGCATCATGGTTTGGGGCTGCTTTGCTGCCTCAGGGCCTGGACAGCTTGCTATCATCGACAGAATAATGAATTCCCAAGTTTATCAAGACATTTTGCAAGTGAATGTAAGGCTATCTGCCCGCCAATTGAAGCTCAACAGAAGTTAGGTGATGAAACAGGACAACAACCCATTAGACAAATGTAACAACAGAATGGCTTCTGGAGTGGCCCAGTCAGAGTCCTGACCTCAACCCGATTGAGATGCTGTGGCATGACCTCAAGAGAGCAGTTCACACCAGACATCCCAAGAATATTGCTGAACTGTAACAGTTTTGTAAAGAGGAATGGTCCAAAATTCCTCCTGACCGTTGTGCAAGTCTGATCCACAACTACAGAAAACATTTGGTTGAGTTTATTGCTGCCAAAGGAGGGTCAACTAGTTATTAAATCCAAGGGTTCACATACTTTTTCCAACCTGCACTGTGAATATTTACACAGTGTGATCAATAAAGAGATGAAAACATATAATTGTTTGTGTGTTATTAGTTTAAGCAGACTGTGTTTGTCTGTTGTTGTGACCTAGATGAAGATCAGATCACATTTGATGACCAATTCATGCAGAAATCCAGGTAATTCCAAAGGGTTCACATAACTGTGTTCTTCCCACTGTACATCCAATAATAAGCACTGAGCTCTGTTGACAAAGCGATGCAGGTTTCTCCTAAAAGCTAAGGCATTGTCAAGAGAGAGAGGTCACATGCTTGGGAGACAGAGGACGTGAGATCAAGGACCAATGAGGGTTTGTGAGTCGAGGAAGCTATATTGTTGAACAGTGACATCTTTCAGAGTTCCACTCCTTCCTTACCTGGTGATAGAGGAGCACGTGCTGTCTCCTGACTGGGTTCAAGTGTTGCTGCTATGCTCGTTGATAACACCAGAATCAGGGCATTCTTGAACTGGTCAAAACCAACCTGCAACACAAAATACAACATTTTGCAATGAGACACAACAGTTTTTCCTGAATGTTCTCCCACAATAACATGCAGGGTGTTCAACAAGTAGGAAAGACAAAACATTACTCAGATAATAAAATATTGGTCATGAAATTCCTAACATTGAATTGCATTGAATCCTGTGAATGCAGGATGGAGGACGGGGGGTGTCCCTGGACGACATGTCTAGGGAGATGGAGGACGGGGGTGTCCCTGGACGACATGTCTAGGGAGGAGGAGGGGGGTGTCCCTGGATGACATGTCTAGGGAGGAGGAGGAGGGGGGTGGCCCTGGACGACATGTCTAGGGAGGAGGAGGACGAGGGTGTCCCTGGACGACATGTCTAGGGAGGAGGACGAGGGTGTCCCTGGACGACATGTCTAGGGAGATGGAGGAGGGGGGTGGCCCTGGACGACAAGTCTAGGGAGGTGGAGGAGGGGGGTGTCCCTGGATGACAAGTCTAGGGAGGAGGAGGGGGGTGTGCCTGGATGACATGTCTAGGGAGGAGTTGGGAGGACACCCTTCTGAAGCAGCTGCTGGCCCTTTTCCAACAGTTATGCAGATTCTCTTTGTGTTGCCATGCGGATTCCTTTCTTGCTTTATTGTTTCTGGTCCTTTATTGTTGAGGGGTAGCCTGGGCCTTTATTGTTGAGGGGTAGCCTAGTCCTTTATTGTTGAGGGGTAGCCTGGGCCTTTATTGTTGAGGGGTAGCCTGGGCCTTTATTGTTGAGGGGTAGCCTGGGCCTTTATTGTTGAGGGGTAGCCTGGGCCTTTATTGTTGAGGGGTAGCCTGTGCCTTTATTGTTGAGGGGTAGCCTGGGCCTTTATTGTTGAGGGGTAGCCTAGGCCTTTATTGTTGAGGGGTAGCCTGGTCCTTTATTGTTGAGGGGTAGCCTGGGCCTTTATTGTTGAGGGGTAGCCTGGGCCTTTATTGTTGAGGGGTAGCCTGGGCCTTTATTGTTGAGGGGTAGCCTGGGCCTTTATTGTTGAGGGGTAGGTCGCCGAACATCTCATTCCAAAATCATGGGCATTAATATGGAGTTGGTCCCCCCCCTCTTTGCTGTTATAACAGCCTCCACTTGTCTGGGAAGGCTTTCAACTAGATGTTGGAACATTGCTGCGGGGACTTGCTTCCATTCAGCCACAAGAGCATTAGTGAGATTGGGTACTGATGTTGGGCGATTAGGCCTGGCTTGTACCGTAACCGACCCGTGACCTCAATACGTACCTGGGTTTGGTGAATCGCCACACCCCTAGTTATGAGTAATGTGGGCTTATTTTGGGGGAATCCATCCACCCAACCATACAAAGTAACTCATAGGCTACCTGCCACATTTTGGCGGTGGGCAGTTATGAGTGAATTTTACCATTAATAAAATTGAAGAGATATTTTATTTTGACCAGACATGGAGGATACACGATAACAAAAGATTTAAACAAAGGCCTTCCTATTTCAGGCCGAACAAAGCAAGGAGGGCATTTTCCTCATCAAGCACCCTCTCAAACAGACACACTTCACTTGTGAATGTTGATTAGCCTGGTTGTTATGACAACAGACACCTGGGATGAGAAGGCCAATGAAAGGGTCTAATTTCTCTCTAAAACAAGACAGCTAACAAAGCACCAGGAGACTGGCCCTGGTTCCCTGCCTGACTGGCTCCCTGGCTGACTGGCTCCCTGGTTGACTGGCTCCCTGGTTGACTGGCTCCCTGGTTGACTGGCTCCCTGGTTGACTGGCTCCCTGGTTGACTGGCTCCCTGGTTGACTGGCTCCCTGGTTGACTGGTTCCCTGGTTGACTGGCTCCCTGGTTGACTGGCTCCCTGGCTGACTGGCTCCCTGGTTGACTGGCTCCCTGGTTGACTGGCTCCCTGGCTGACTGGCTCCCTGGTTGACTGGCTCCCTGGTTGACTGGCTCCCTGGCTGACTGGCTCCCTGGTTGACTGGCTCCCTGGTTGACTGGCTCCCTGGCTGACTGGCTCCCTGGTTGACTGGCTCCCTGGTTGACTGGCTCCCTGGTTGACTGGCTCCCTGGCTGACTGGCTCCCTGGCTGACTGGCTCCCTGGTTGACTGGCTCCCTGGTTGACTGGCTCCCTGGTTGACTGGCTCCCTGGCTGACTGGCTGACTGGCTCCCTGGTTGACTGGCTCCCTGGTTGACTGGCTCCCTGGCTGACTGGCTCCCTGGCTGACTGGCTCCCTGGTTGACTGGCTCCCTGGCTGACTGGCTCCCTGGCTGACTGGCTCCCTGGCTCCCTGGCTGACTGGCTCCCTGGCTGACTGGCTCCCTGGTTGACTGGCTTGGGCATTATGCCCTATAGGATGAAGACAGAGTAGCCTATATCCTGAGCTGTGGCCGGTGGAGGGGGTTTACCCTGCCAGTGAACGAAAAACACCAGTTAGTTAACATTAGTTAACATTAACACTAACTTAACGCTGACCAGAGTTGTAGCAGGGTCGTATTCATTAGTGCACACCATTGCAAAACATAAACAAAATGTTTTACAACAACAACAAAACTAAATAAAGTTTGTTATTAGACAAGTTCTGGAAGTCCCTCCCTGTTTCAGTCCGTTCTCTTCCAACCCTAATGAACAGGCCTGGTGTAGGGGCTTACCCTGCCAGTGAGTCTGTCCTGGTTCTGCAGCAGGGCATGGAGCAGTGCGGGGGTGGAATCCTCCAGGTGCAGGGCCTGGCACAAGTCAGATAGCTCCTCGGGGCACAGCGACCCGGCGCCGCTGGCGTCGAAACTCTCAAAGACCTCCTTCAGACGCTCCTCGTACTGATCCTGCTGGCCGTCATCCATCCCATAGGACAGCACCCTGCCCTGGAGAGAGTTAGCACAGTTATAGGACAGTACCCTGCCCTGGAGACAGAGTTAGCACAGTTATAGGACAGCACCCTGCCCTGGAGACAGAGTTAGCACAGTTATAGGACAGCACCCTACCCTGGAGACAGAGTTAGCACAGTTATAGGACAGCACCCTACCCTGGAGACAGAGTTAGCACAGTTACAGGACAGCACCCTGCCCTGGAGACAGAGTTAGCACAGTTATAGGACAGCACCCTGCCCTGGAGACAGAGTTAACACAGTTAAAGGACAGCACCCTGCCCTGGAGACAGAGTTAACACAGTTAAAGGACAGCACCCTGCCCTGGAGACAGAGTTAACACAGTTAAAGGACAGCACCCTGCCCTGGAGACAGAGTTAACACAGTTAAAGGACAGCACCCTGCCCTGGAGACAGAGGTAACACAGTTAAAGGACAACACCCTGCCCTGGAGACAGAGTTAACACAGTTAAAGGACAGCACCCTGCCCTGGAGACAGAATTAACACAGTTATAGGACAGCACCCTGCCCTGGAGACAGGGTTAGCACAGTTAAAGGACAGCACCCTGCCCTGGAGACAGAGTTAGCACAGTTATAGGACAGCACCATGCCCTGGACAGAGTTAGCACAGTTATAGGACAGCACTCTGCCCTGAACACACACAGAGAGTGAGATAAAGATCTCTCTCTCTCCTACCCCTCGCCCTCTCTCTATATACACTCAGCAAAAAAAGAAACATCCCTTTTTCAGGACCCTGTCTTTCAAAGATAATTTGTAAAAATTCAAATAACTTCACAGATCTTCATTGTAAAGGGTTTAAACACTGTTTCCCATGCTTGTTCAATGAACCATATACAATTAATGAACATGCACCTGTGGAACGGTCGTTAAGACACTAACAGCTTACAGACGGTAGGCAATTAAGGTCACAGTTATGAAAACTTAGGACACTAAAGAGGCCTTTCTACTGACTCTAAAAAACACCAAAAGAAAGATGCCCAGGGTCCCTGCTCATCTGTGTGAACGTGCCTTAGGCATGCTGCAAGGAGGCATGAGGACTGCAGATGTGGCCAGGGCAATAAATTGCAATGTCCGTACTGTGAGATGCTTAAGACAGCGCTACAGGGAGACAGGACGGACAGCTGATCGTCCTCGCAGTGGCAGACCACGTGTAACAACACCTGCACAGGATCGGTACAGCCGAACATCACACCTGGGAGACAGGTACAGGATGGCAACAACAACTGGCCGAGTTACACCAGGAACGCACAATCCCTCCATCAGTGCTCAGACTGTCCGCGATAGGCTGAGAGAGGCTGGACTGAGGGCTTGTAGGCCTGTTGTAAGGCAGGTCCTCACCAGACATCACCGGCAACAACGTTGCCTGTGGGCACAAATCCACAGTCGCTGGACTAGACAGGACTGGCAAAAAGTGCTCTTCACTGACGAGTCACGGTTTTGTCTAATCAGGGGAGATGGTCGGATTCACGTTTATCGTCGAAGGAATGAGCGTTACACCGAGGCCTGTACTCTGGAGCGGGATCGATTTGGAGGTGGAGGGTCCATCATGGTCTGGGGCGGTGTGTCACAGCATCATCGGACTGAGCTTGTTGTCATTGCAGGCAATCTCAACTCTGTGCATTACAGGGAAGACATCTTCCTCCCTCATGTGGTACCCTTCCTGCAGGCTCATCCTGACATGACCCTCCAGCATGACAACGCCACCAGCCATACTGCTCATTCGGTGGATTTCCTGCAAGACAGGAATGTCAGTGTTCTGCCATGGCCAGCGAAGAGCCCGGATCTCAATCCCATTGAGCACGTCTGGGACCTGTTGTATCGGAGGGTGAGGGCTAGGGCCATTCCCCCCAGAAATGTCTGGGAACTTACAGGTGCCTTGGTGGAAGAGTGGAGTAACATCTCACAGGAAGAACTGGCAAATCTGGTGCAGTCCATGAGGAGGAGATGCACTGCAGTACTTAATGCAGCTGGTGGCCACACCAGATACTGACTGTTACTTTTGATTTTGACGCCCCCCCCCCCCCCCCCCCTTTTGTTAAGGGAAACATTATTCCATTTCTGTTAGCCACATGTCTGTGGAACTTGTTCAGTTTATGTCTCAGTTGTTGAATCTTGTTATGTTCATACAAATATTTACACATGTTAAGTTTTCTGAAAATAAACACAGTTGACAGTGAGAGGACATTTCCTTTTTGCTGAGTTTATATATATATATATATATATATATATATATATATATATATATATATATATATATATATATATATAGAGAGAGAGATAGAGAACCACATAATAATAACATACTCCATAGCACAGCACCCTGGACACACAGGCAGAGACAGGGTTAGGACAGACAGCACCCTGGACACACAGGCAGAGACAGGGTTAGGACAGACAGCACCCTGGACACACAGGCAGAGACAGGGTTAGGACAGACAGCACCCTGGACACACAGGCAGAGACAGGGTTAGGACAGACAGCACCCTGCCGTAGGGACACACAGACACAGGCAGAGACAGGGTTAGGACAGACAGCACCCTGCCGTAGGGACACACAGACACAGGCAGAGACAGGGTTAGGACAGACAGCACCCTGCCGTAGGGACACACAGACACAGGCAGAGATAGGGTTAGTGTAGTTATTTCATAGAACAATACCCTGCCCTGGGGACAGACAGATTGGTAAAGACAGGGTTAACAGCACCCTGCCCTGGAAACACAGGTAGCTACTATGATTATCCAGGGCACCTGTGGAATATATATACACACACACACACACCACACACACACACACACACACACACACACACACACACACACACACACACACACACACACACACACACACACACACACACACACACACACACACACACACACACACACAGAGTACCAGCCAAAAGTTTGGACACATCTACTCATTCAAGGGTTTTTCTTTATTTTTACTATTTTCTACATTGTAGAATAATAGTGAAGACATCAAAACTATGAAATAACACATATGGAATCAAGGCAAAGGGTGGCTACTTTGAAGAATCTCAAATATAAATATATTTAGATTTGTTTAACACTTTTTTGGTTACTACATGATTCCATATGTGTTATTTCATAGTTTTGATGTCTTCACTATTATTCTACAATGTAGAAAATAGTAAAAATACAGAAAAACACCCTTGAATGAGTAGGTGTGTCCAAACGTTTGACTGGTACTGTATATATATATATATTCACCCTAAAAAACCTAGCCAAGAGAATAACGAGCTCACATTCCAATACCAGTTGACAGCGAGACACTTACGATGAGGGTGGAAACATCCATAGGTTGAACAGCCCTATCAGCCTCCACCCAGCACTGGGAGGCTGATCAACTGTCGCTACACACCAAGAGTCATTACGTGGTCGAGTGGCAAGGCTTTCACCTAATCCAATCAGCCTTACCGGATGATGAGACAATCAGGCGTGCCACCCCAAATGACACCCTAATCCCTATTTAGCTCACTATCTTTCAGGGCTCTGGTCAAAAGTAGTGCACAATATATTGGGAATAGGGTGCCATTTGGGATACACGCAATATATGGATACAGCCCAGGTGGATACAGCCCATAGACTTATACAGCCATAGCAGGGGCCTGGCTTGGCTGTGGCACAGTAACTTCCAGCTGGCTTGGCTGTGGCACAATGACTTCCAGCTGGCTTGGCCGTGGCACAGTGACTTCCAGCTGGCTTGGCCGTGGTACAGTGACTTCCAACTGGCTTGGCCGTGGTACAGTGACTTCCAACTGGCTTGGCTGTGGCACAATGACTTCCAGCTGGCTTGGCCGTGGCACAGTGACTTCCAGCTGGCTTGGCCGTGGTACAGTGACTTCCAACTGGCTTGGCCGTGGCAAAGTGACTTCCAACTGGCTTGGCCGTGGTACAGTGACTTCCAACTGGCTTGGCCGTGGCAAAGTGACTTCCAGCTGGCTTGGCCGTGGCACAGTGACTTCCAACTGGCTTGGCCTTGGCACAGTGACTTCCAGCTGGCTTGGCCGTGGCAAAGTGACTTCCAACTGGCTTGGCCGTGGCACAGTGACTTCCAGCTGGCTTGGCCGTGGCAAAGTGACTTCCAACTGGCTTGGCCTTGGCACAGTGACTTCCAGCTGGCTTGGCCGTGGCAAAGTGACTTCCAACTGGCTTGGCAGTGGCACAGTGACTTCCAACTGGCTTGGCCGTGGTACAGTGACTTCCAGCTGGCTTGGCCGTGGCACAGTAACTTCCAGCTGGCTTGGCCGTGGCAAAGTGACTTCCAACTGGCTTGGCCGTGGCACAGTGACTTCCAGCTGGCTTGGCCGTGGCACAGTGACTTCCAACTGGCTTGGCCGTGGCAAAGTGACTTCCAACTGGCTTGGCCGTGGCACAGTGACTTCCAGCTGGCTTGGCTGTGGGACAATGACTTCCAGCTGGCTTGGCCGTGGCACAGTGACTTCCAGCTGGCTTGGCTGTGGCACAATGACTTCCAACTGGCTTGGCTGTGGCACAGTGACTTCCAGCTGGCTTGGCTGTGGCACAATGACTTCCAACTGGCTTGGCCGTGGCACAGTGACTTCCAGCTGGCTTGGCAGTGGCACAGTGACTTCCAGCTGGCTTGGCCGTGGCAAAGTGACTTCCAGCTGGCTTGGCCGTGGCACGGGGACTTCCAGCTGGCTTGGCAGTGGCGAAGTGACTTCCAGCTGGCTTGGCTGTGGCACGGGGACTTCCAGCTGGCTTGGCAGTGGCGAAGTGACTTCCAGCTGGCTTGGCCGTGGTACAGTAACTTCCAGCTGGCTTGGCAGTGGCACAGGGACTTCCAGCTGGCTTGGCCGTGGCACAGTGACTTCCAGCTGGCTTGGCCGTGGTACAGTGACTTCCAGCTGGCTTGGCCGTGGCACAGTGACTTCCAGCTGGCTTGGCCGTGGTACAGTGACTTCCAGCTGGCTTGGCCGTGGTACAGTGACTTCCAACTGGCTTGGCCGTGGCAAAGTGACTTCCAGCTGGCTTGGCTGTGGCACAATGACTTCCAGCTGGCTTGGCCGTGGCAAAGTGACTTCCAGCTGGCTTGGCAGTGGCAAAATGACTTCCAGCTGGCTTGGCTGTGGCAAAGTGACTTCCAGCTGGCTTGGCCGTGGCACGGGGACTTCCAGCTGGCTTGGCAGTGGCGAAGTGACTTCCAGCTGGCTTGGCTGTGGCAAAGTGACTTCCAGCTGGCTTGGCCGTGGTACAGTAACTTCCAGCTGGCTTGGCAGTGGCACAGGGACTTCCAGCTGGCTTGGCCGTGGCACAGTGACTTCCAGCTGGCTTGGCCGTGGCAGTGACTTCCAGCTGGCTTGGCAGTGGCACAGGGACTTCCAGCTGGCTTGGCCGTGGCACAGTGACTTCCAGCTGGCTTGGCCGTGGCAGTGACTTCCAGCTGGCTTGGCCTTGGCACAGTGACTTCCAGCTGGCTTGGCCGTGGCAGTGACTTCCAGCTGGCTTGGCCGTGGCACAGTGACTTCCAGCTGGCTTGGCTGTGGCACAGTGACTTCCAGCTGGCTTGGCCGTGGCACAGTGACTTCCAGCTGGCTTGGCCGTGGTACAGTGACTTCCAGCTGGCTTGGCTGTGGTACAGTGACTTCCAGCTGGCTTGGCCGTGGTACAGTGACTTCCAGCTGGCTTGGCTGTGGTACAGTGACTTCCAGCTGGCTTGGCCGTGGTACAGTGACTTCCAGCTGGCTTGGCTGTGGTACAGTGACTTCCAGCTGGCTTGGCTGTGGTACAGTGACTTCCAGCTGGCTTGGCCGTGGCACAGTGACTTCCAGCTGGCTTGGCTGTGGCACAGTGACTTCCAGCTGGCTTGGCTGTGGCACAGTAACTTCCAGCTGGCTTGGCCGTGGCAAAGTGACTTCCAGCTGGCTTGGCCTTGGCACAGTGACTTCCAGCTGGCTTGGCCGTGGCACAGTGACTTCCAGCTGGCTTGGCCGTGGCACAGTGACTTCCAGCTGGCTTGGCCGAGACAAAGTGAGTTCCAGCTGGCTTGGCCGTGGCACAGTGACTTCCAGCTGGGCTACGACACTGGGATGCTTCATGACACAATGAGATGCCATAAGAATGAAGCATTACCTTTGACACATGATGGGATGCAGTTTGATGCAGTTTGAGGAACTAACTTAGTTTACAGAATACATTTGATGTGTATCTGCATAGAACTAAAAGTTTATATGGAAGATAAACCTCACAACATATAAAATCATTGCTATTGTGCTCAGAGGTGGAAGCGAGAATATTGAGTAAATCTGCCAAAAATAAATACAAGCTTGAAGAGGAATGGGGGTGACACCCATACCATACTAACTATTCAACCAGTGATTTAGTCAGTGCATATAGACGGGTTAGCTGACAACATCATGAAAACGATGCGACCGCTTCAAATGGAGAAGAAATCTGCATGTTGTTGTGATTCTGGATGGCCAGATACAATGTAGACCATCCAATCATTACCCCATTAACGAGCTCCAAGTTACTTAGGCCTTGTTGTGATTCTGGATGGCCAGATACAATGTAGACCATCCAATCATTACCCCATTAATGAGCTCCAAGTTACTTAGGCCTTGTTGTGATTCTGGATGGCCAGATACAATGTAGACCATCCAATCATTACCCCCATTAACGAGCTCCAAGTTACTTAGGCCTTGTTGTGATTCTGGATGGCCAGATACAATGTAGACCATCCAATCATTACCCCATTAATGAGCTCCAAGTTACTTAGGCCTTGTTGTGATTCTGGATGGCCAGATACAATGTAGACCATCCAATCATTACCCCATTAATGAGCTCCAAGTTACTTAGGCCTTGTTGTGATTCTGGATGGCCAGATACAATGTAGACCATCCAATCATTACCCCATTAATGAGCTCCAAGTTACTTAGGCCTTGTTGTGATTCTGGATGGCCAGATACAATGTAGACCATCCAATCATTACCCCATTAATGAGCTCCAAGTTACTTAGGCCTTGTTGTGATTCTGGATGGCCAGATACAATGTAGACCATCCAATCATTACCCCATTAATGAGCTCCAAGTTACTTAGGCCTTGTTGTGATTCTGGATGGCCAGATACAATGTAGACCATCCAATCATTACCCCATTAATGAGCTCCAAGTTACTTAGGCCTTGTTGTGATTCTGGATGGCCAGATACAATGTAGACCATCCAATCATTACCCCATTAATGAGCTCCAAGTTACTTAGGCCTTGTTGTGATTCTGGATGGCCAGATACAATGTAGACCATTCAATCATTACCCCATTAATGAGCTCCAAGTTACTTAGGCCTTGTTGTGATTCTGGATGGCCAGATACAATGTAGACCAAGCATTACCCCATTAACGAGCTCCAAGTTACTTAGGCCTTGTTGTGATTCTGGATGGCCAGATACAATGTAGACCATCCAATCATTACCCCATTAACGAGCTCCAAGTTACTTAGGCCTTGTGATTCTGGATGGCCAGATACAATGTAGACCATCCAATCATTACCCCATTAATGAGCTCCAAGTTACTTAGGCCTTGTTGTGATTCTGGATGGCCAGATACAATGTAGACCATCCAATCATTACCCCATTAATGAGCTCCAAGTTACTTAGGCCTTGTTGTGATTCTGGATGGCCAGATACAATGTAGACCATCCAATCATTACCCCATTAACGAGCTCCAAGTTACTTAGGCCTTGTGATTCTGGATGGCCAGATACAATGTAGACCATCCAATCATTACCCCATTAATGAGCTCCAAGTTACTTAGGCCTTGTTGTGATTCTGGATGGCCAGATACAATGTAGACCATCCAATCATTACCCCATTAATGAGCTCCAAGTTACTTAGGCCTTGTTGTGATTCTGGATGGCCAGATACAATGTAGACCATCCAATCATTACCCCATTAATGAGCTCCAAGTTACTTAGGCCTTGTTGTGATTCTGGATGGCCAGATACAATGTAGACCATCCAATCATTACCCCATTAATGAGCTCCAAGTTACTTAGGCCTTGTTGTGATTCTGGATGGCCAGATACAATGTAGACCATCCAATCATTACCCCATTAATGAGCTCCAAGTTACTTAGGCCTTGTGATTCTGGCCAGACAGCTACCAACAATAGCAAGAAGCTGTCATGTGGGGAATCTTCGGCGGCTCGTTTCAGCTAGTTTCATTTTGTTCTTGATACCATGTCTTATTTTGACTGATGTCATGTCTATGCTAATATTCCCAAAAATTCACTAGCTAGCTAACCAACAACTGCAACGATGTATTTGAGTGATCATTGTGCACATTTATTGTTAAACATTTATTAAATAAACATTGTTTGACGAAATATAGGTTACATGTTGTCAACAATCTAAGCCAACCTTCTCTGTTTTGCCCCATAGTTGCGAACGCTTGGGTTTTGTTGCTAGACAACCAACCCGTCTATGGCAGAAAAGTAGAGGAGAGGGGGAAGGGTGGAGAATGGTAGAGCACCAAGTAGACCTTGTTAATTGTTAATTGAGTTACAACCAAGATTATGCATATACTGACAAGATACATGTCTCTCGGCCCTAACAATGGGAGTCTTTGTCCACAAAAGCGGCACGGCGGGCAGTCTAGTTCCCGCCTATCCTTTATTTGAATTGGTGAATACATCTCATTAATGTAATCCTTTTTTGAATATTCGATGAGGGTCGTTGATGTCAACCCGCCTGTATTCGCTGGAGAGAGATGCTATGCTACTAGCCTCATGCCATGAATATGGATAGCCATCTGGAGATACAGTGGGGAGAACAAGTATTTGATACACTGCCGATTTTGCAGGTTTTCCTACTTACAAAGCATGTAGAGGTCTGTAATATTTATCATAGGTACACTTCAACTGTGAGAGACGGAATCTAAAACAAAAATCCAGAAAATCACATTGTATGATTTTTAAGTAATTAATTTGCATTTTATTGCATGACATAAGTATTTGATACATCAGAAAAGCAGAACTTAATATTTGGTACAGAAACCTTTGTTTGCAATTACAGAGATCATACGTTTCCTGGAGTTCTTGACCAGGTTTGCACACACTGCAGCAGGGATTTTGTCCCACTCCTCCATACAGACCTTCTCCAGATCCTTCAGGTTTCGGGGCTGTCGCTGGGCAATACGGACTTTCAGCGCCCTCCAAAGATTTTCTATTGGGTTCAGGTCTGGAGACTGGCTAGGCCACTCCAGGACCTTGAGATGCTTCTTACGGAGCCACTCCTTAGTTTCCCTGGCTGTGTGTTTCGGGTCGTTGTCATGCTGGAAGACCCAGCCACGACCCATCTTCAATGCTCTTACTGAGGGAAGGAGGTTGTTGGCCAAGATCTCGCGATACATGGCCCCATCCATCCTCCCCTCAATACGGTGCAGTCGTCCTGTCCCCTTTGCAGAAAAGCATCCCCAAAGAATGATGTTTCCACCTCCATGCTTCACGGTTGGGATGGTGTTCTTGGGGTTGTACTCATCCTTCTTCTTCCTCCAAACACGTCGAGTGGACCAAAAAGCTCAATTTTTGTCTCATCAGACCACATGACCTTCTCCCATTCTTCCTCTGGATCATCCAGATGGTCATTGGCAAACTTCAGACGGGCCTGGACATGCCCTGGCTTGAGCAGGGGGACCTTGCGTGCGCTGCAGTATTTTAATCCATGACGGCATAGTGTGTTACTAATGGTTTTCTTTGAGACTGTGGTCCCAGCTCTCTTCAGGTCATTGACCAGGTCCTGCCGTGTAGTTCTGGGCTGATCCCTCACCTTCCTCATGATCATTGATGCCCCACGAGGTGAGATCTTGCATGGAGCCCCAGACCGAGGATGATTGACAGTCATCTTGAACTTCTTCCATTTTCTAATAATTGCGCCAGCAGTTGTTGCCTTCTCACCAAGCTGCTTGCCTATTGTCCTGTAGCCCATCCCAGCCTTGTGCAGGTCTACAATTTTATCCCTGATGTCCTTACACAGCTCTCTGGTCTTGGCCATTGTGGAGAGGTTGGAGTCTGTTTGATTGAGTGTGTGGACAGGTGTCTTTTATACAGGTAACGAGTTCAAACAGGTGCAGTTAATACAGGTAATGAGTGGAGAACAGGAGGGCTTCTTAAAGAAAAACTAACAGGTCTGTGAGAGCCGGAATTCTTACTGGTTGGAAGGTGATCAAATACTTATGTCTTGCAATAAAATGCAAATTAATTACTTAAAAATCATACAATGTGATTTTCTGGATTTTTGTTTTAGATTCCGTCTCTCACAGTTGAAGTGTACCTATGATAAACATTACAGACCTCTACATGCTTTGTAAGTAGGAAAACCTGCAAAATCGGCAGTGTATCAAATACTTGTTCTCCCCACTGTATATAGTGTGTTTTTCTCTATATTGCCGGAATGTCACGTGTCCTACTTATATCAGTACACTAACAACTTAAGCATTACAAAACGTCTATTCGATCAAATAAACCTCACGTAGCAAATAAACATTACAAATAAATTTTTTGTTGTTGACCAAATTCGACACCCTTTCTTGGACCTCCGTATAAAAACTCAGTGCTTGGTGTGTGAAATAACAAAAAATCTCCACCGGCTGGAGGGAGACATATTTTCTGCTGAGTTGGGTCTCTTCCTCTCTGATGACAACAAAGACTTCTGCTAGCAACACGCTAGCAACACGCTAGCAACACGCTAGCAACACGCTTGCCCCGACCACTTGAGGATCTGTCTTTTTCAAACCTCTATTTCCTGTGTTTGAGAGGTGAAAAATCCACGTGTCACTTAAATCTCGCAGGACTGATTGATTTCATTTTACTTCTGCAACTCTTTCATACTCCGGTATTTTTCCCCCCGTTGTCGGAAAATGACCTGTCAAACACACCCCGGTAATGGCTGAAATGGGCTGAATGGAATACGTTGGCTTTCTATAAGAACGCTGAAGCTTTGTCTGGGATTTAACGCGCCCTCTCGACACAAATTGGCCGTCATTGTAAATAAGAATTATGCAATAGAACATGACAACAACAGTAATTAATGAGGCAGTCTAGACAACGCAGGTGAGTGCAGGTAGGGTGGAGAGAGCAGGTGAGTGCAGGTAGGGTAGACAGAGAAGGTGAGTACAGGTAGGGTAGACAGAGCAGGTGAGTACAGGTAGGGTAGACAGAGCAGGTGAGTGTAGGTAGGGTAGACAGAGCAGGTGAGTGCAGGTAGGGTTAGACAGAGCAGGTGAGTGCAGGCAGGGTAGACAGAGCAGGTGAGTACAGGTAGGGTGGACAGAGCAGGTGAGTGCAGGTAGGGTAGACAGAGCAGGTGAGTGCAGGTAGGGTGGACAGAGCAGGTGAGTGCAGGTAGGGTGGACAGAGCAGGTGAGTGCAGGCAGGGTAGACAGAGCAGGTGAGTACAGGTAGGGTGGACAGAGCAGGTGAGTGCAGGTAGGGTAGACAGAGCAGGTGAGTGCAGGTAGGGTGGACAGAGCAGGTGAGTGCAGGTAGGGTAGACAGAGCAGGTGAGTGCAGGTAGGGTGGACAGAGCAGGTGAGTGCAGGTAGGGTAGACACTAGACAGAGCAGGTGAGTGCAGGTAAGGTAGACAGAGCAGGTCAGTGCAGGTAGGGTAGACAGAGCAGGTGAGTGCAGGTAGGGTGGACAGAGCAGGTGAGTGCAGGTAGGGTAGACAGAGCAGGTGAGTGCAGGTAGGGTAGACAGAGCAGGTGAGTGCAGGTAGGGTAGACAGAGCAGGTGAGTGTAGGTAGGGTAGACAGAGCAGGTGAGTGCAGGTAGGGTAGACAGAGCAGGTGAGTACAGGTAGGGTAAACAGAGCAGGTGAGTGCAGGTAGGGTAGACAGAGCAGGTGAGTGCAGGTAGGGTAGACAGAGCAGGTGAGTACAGGTAGGGTGGACAGAGCAGGTGAGTGCAGGTAGGGTAGACAGAGAAGGTGAGTGCAGGTAGGGTAGACAGAGCAGGTGAGTGCAGGTAGGGTAGACAGAGCAGGTGAGTGCAGGTAGGGTAGACAGAGCAGGTGAGTGCAGGTAGGGTAGACAGAGCAGGTGAGTGCAGGTAGGGTAGACAGAGCAGGTGAGTGCAGGTAGGGTAGACAGAGCAGGTGAGTGCAGGTAGGGTAGACAGAGCAGGTGAGTACAGGTAGGGTGGACAGAGCAGGTGAGTGCAGGTAGGGTAGACAGAGCAGGTGAGTACAGGTAGGGTAAACAGAGCAGGTGAGTGCAGGTAGGGTAGACAGAGCAGGTGAGTGCAGGTAGGGTAGACAGAGCAGGTGAGTACAGGTAGGGTAGACAGAGCAGGTGAGTGCAGGTAGGGTAGACAGAGCAGGTGAGTGCAGGTAGGGTGGACAGAGCAGGTGAGTACAGGTAGGGTAAACAGAGCAGGTGAGTGCAGGTAGGGTAGACAGAACAGGTGAGTGCAGGTAGGGTAGACAGAGCAGGTGAGTGCAGGTAGGGTAGACACTAGACAGAGCAGGTGAGTGCAGGTAGGGTAGACAGAGCAGGTGAGGGCAGGTAGGGTAGACACTAGACAGAGCAGGTGAGTGCAGGTAGGGTAGACAGAGCAGGTGAGTGCAGGTAGGGTAGACAGAGCAGGTGAGTGCAGGTAGGGTAGACAGAGCAGGTGAGTGCAGGTAGGGTAGACAGAGCAGGTGAGTGCAGGTAGGGTAGACACTAGACAGAGCAGGTGAGTGCAGGTAGGGTGGACAGAGCAGGTGAGTACAGGTAGGGTGGACAGAGCAGGTGAGTGCAGGTAGGGTAAACAGAGCAGGTGAGTGCAGGTAGGGTGGACAGAGCAGGTGAGTGCAGGTAGGGTAGACAGCGCAGGTGAGTGCAGGTAGGGTAGACAGAGCAGGGGAGTGCAGGTAGGGTAGACAGAGCAGGTGAGTGCAGGTAGGGTGGACAGAGCAGGTGAGTGCAGGTAGGGTAGACAGAGCAGGTGAGTGCAGGTAGGGTGGACAGAGCAGGTGAGTGCAGGTAGGGTGGACAGAGTAGGTGAGTGCAGGCAGGGTAGACAGAGCAGGTGAGTACAGGTAGGGTGGACAGAGCAGGTGAGTGCAGGTAGGGTAGACAGAGCAGGTGAGTGCAGGTAGGGTGGACAGAGCAGGTGAGTGCAGGTAGGGTAGACAGAGCAGGTGAGTGCAGGTAGGGTGGACAGAGCAGGTGAGTGCAGGTAGGGTAGACACTAGACAGAGCAGGTCAGTGCAGGTAGGGTAGACAGAGCAGGTGAGTGCAGGTAGGGTGGACAGAGCAGGTGAGTGCAGGTAGGGTAGACAGAGCAGGTGAGTGCAGGTAGGGTAGACAGAGCAGGTGAGTGCAGGTAGGGTAGACAGAGCAGGTGAGTGTAGGTAGGGTAGACAGAGCAGGTGAGTGCAGGTAGGGTAGACAGAGCAGGTGAGTACAGGTAGGGTAAACAGAGCAGGTGAGTGCAGGTAGGGTAGACAGAGCAGGTGAGTGCAGGTAGGGTAGACAGAGCAGGTGAGTACAGGTAGGGTGGACAGAGCAGGTGAGTGCAGGTAGGGTAGACAGAGAAGGTGAGTGCAGGTAGGGTAGACAGAGCAGGTGAGTGCAGGTAGGGTAGACAGAGCAGGTGAGTGCAGGTAGGGTAGACAGAGCAGGTGAGTGCAGGTAGGGTAGACAGAGCAGGTGAGTGCAGGTAGGGTAAACAGAGCAGGTGAGTGCAGGTAGGGTAGACAGAGCAGGTGAGTGCAGGTAGGGTAGACAGAGCAGGTGAGTGCAGGTAGGGTAGACAGAGCAGGTGAGTGCAGGTAGGGTAGACACTAGACAGAGCAGGTGAGTGCAGGTAGGGTGGACAGAGCAGGTGAGTACAGGTAGGGTGGACAGAGCAGGTGAGTGCAGGTAGGGTAAACAGAGCAGGTGAGTGCAGGTAGGGTGGACAGAGCAGGTGAGTGCAGGTAGGGTAGACAGCGCAGGTGAGTGCAGGTAGGGTAGACAGAGCAGGGGAGTGCAGGTAGGGTAGACAGAGCAGGTGAGTGCAGGTAGGGTGGACAGAGCAGGTGAGTGCAGGTAGGGTGGACAGAGCAGGTGAGTGCAGGTAGGGTAGACAGAGCAGGTGAGTGCAGGTAGGGTGGACAGAGCAGGTGAGTGCAGGTAGGGTAGACAACGCAGGTGAGTGCAGGTAGGGTAGACAGAGCAGGTGAGTGCAGGTAGGGTGGACAGAGCAGGTGAGTGCAGGTAGGGTTAGACAGAGCAGGTGAGTGCAGGCAGGGTAGACAGAGCAGGTGAGTACAGGTAGGGTGGACAGAGCAGGTGAGTGCAGGTAGGGTAGACAGAGCAGGTGAGTGCAGGTAGGGTGGACAGAGCAGGTGAGTGCAGGTAGGGTGGACAGAGTAGGTGAGTGCAGGCAGGGTAGACAGAGCAGGTGAGTACAGGTAGGGTGGACAGAGCAGGTGAGTGCAGGTAGGGTAGACAGAGCAGGTGAGTGCAGGTAGGGTGGACAGAGCAGGTGAGTGCAGGTAGGGTAGACAGAGCAGGTGAGTGCAGGTAGGGTGGACAGAGCAGGTGAGTGCAGGTAGGGTAGACACTAGACAGAGCAGGTGAGTGCAGGTAGGGTAGACAGAGCAGGTCAGTGCAGGTAGGGTAGACAGAGCAGGTGAGTGCAGGTAGGGTGGACAGAGCAGGTGAGTGCAGGTAGGGTAGACAGAGCAGGTGAGTGCAGGTAGGGTAGACAGAGCAGGTGAGTGCAGGTAGGGTGGACAGAGCAGGTGAGTGTAGGTAGGGTAGACAGAGCAGGTGAGTGCAGGTAGGGTAGACAGAGCAGGTGAGTACAGGTAGGGTAAACAGAGCAGGTGAGTGCAGGTAGGGTAGACAGAGCAGGTGAGTGCAGGTAGGGTGGACAGAGCAGGTGAGTACAGGTAGGGTGGACAGAGCAGGTGAGTGCAGGTAGGGTAGACAGAGAAGGTGAGTGCAGGTAGGGTAGACAGAGCAGGTGAGTGCAGGTAGGGTAGACAGAGCAGGTGAGTGCGGGTAGGGTAGACAGAGCAGGTGAGTGCAGGTAGGGTAGACAGAGCAGGTGAGTGCAGGTAGGGTAAACAGAGCAGGTGAGTGCAGGTAGGGTAGACAGAGCAGGTGAGTGCAGGTAGGGTAGACAGAGCAGGTGAGTACAGGTAGGGTGGACAGAGCAGGTGAGTGCAGGTAGGGTAGACAGAGCAGGTGAGTACAGGTAGGGTAAACAGAGCAGGTGAGTGCAGGTAGGGTATACAGAGCAGGTGAGTGCAGGTAGGGTAGACAGAGCAGGTGAGTACAGGTAGGGTAGACAGAGCAGGTGAGTGCAGGTAGGGTAGACAGAGCAGGTGAGTGCAGGTAGGGTGGACAGAGCAGGTGAGTACAGGTAGGGTAAACAGAGCAGGTGAGTGCAGGTAGGGTAGACAGAACAGGTGAGTGCAGGTAGGGTAGACAGAGCAGGTGAGTGCAGGTAGGGTAGACACTAGACAGAGCAGGTGAGTGCAGGTAGGGTAGACAGAGCAGGTGAGGGCAGGTAGGGTAGACACTAGACAGAGCAGGTGAGTGCAGGTAGGGTAGACAGAGCAGGTGAGTGCAGGTAGGGTAGACAGAGCAGGTGAGTGCAGGTAGGGTAGACAGAGCAGGTGAGTGCAGGTAGGGTAGACAGAGCAGGTGAGTGCAGGTAGGGTAGACACTAGACAGAGCAGGTGAGTGCAGGTAGGGTGGACAGAGCAGGTGAGTACAGGTAGGGTGGACAGAGCAGGTGAGTGCAGGTAGGGTAAACAGAGCAGGTGAGTGCAGGTAGGGTAGACAGAGCAGGTGAGTGCAGGTAGGGTAGACAACGCAGGTGAGTGCAGGTAGGGTAGACAGAGCAGGTGAGTGCAGGTAGGGTGGACAGAGCAGGTGAGTGCAGGTAGGGTTAGACAGAGCAGGTGAGTGCAGGCAGGGTAGACAGAGCAGGTGAGTACAGGTAGGGTGGACAGAGCAGGTGAGTGCAGGTAGGGTAGACAGAGCAGGTGAGTGCAGGTAGGGTGGACAGAGCAGGTGAGTGCAGGTAGGGTGGACAGAGCAGGTGAGTGCAGGCAGGGTAGACAGAGCAGGTGAGTACAGGTAGGGTGGACAGAGCAGGTGAGTGCAGGTAGGGTAGACAGAGCAGGTGAGTGCAGGTAGGGTGGACAGAGCAGGTGAGTGCAGGTAGGGTAGACAGAGCAGGTGAGTGCAGGTAGGGTGGACAGAGCAGGTGAGTGCAGGTAGGGTAGACACTAGACAGAGCAGGTGAGTGCAGGTAGGGTAGACAGAGCAGGTCAGTGCAGGTAGGGTAGACAGAGCAGGTGAGTGCAGGTAGGGTGGACAGAGCAGGTGAGTGCAGGTAGGGTAGACAGAGCAGGTGAGTGCAGGTAGGGTAGACAGAGCAGGTGAGTGCAGGTAGGGTAGACACTAGACAGAGCAGGTGAGTGCAGGTAGGGTGGACAGAGCAGGTGAGTGCAGGTAGGGTAGACAGAGAAGGTGAGTACAGGTAGGGTAAACAGAGCAGGTGAGTGCAGGTAGGGTATACAGAGCAGGTGAGTGCAGGTAGGGTAGACAGAGCAGGTGAGTACAGGTAGGGTAGACAGAGCAGGTGAGTGCAGGTAGGGTAGACAGAGCAGGTGAGTGCAGGTAGGGTGGACAGAGCAGGTGAGTACAGGTAGGGTAAACAGAGCAGGTGAGTGCAGGTAGGGTAGACAGAACAGGTGAGTGCAGGTAGGGTAGACAGAGCAGGTGAGTGCAGGTAGGGTAGACACTAGACAGAGCAGGTGAGTGCAGGTAGGGTAGACAGAGCAGGTGAGGGCAGGTAGGGTAGACACTAGACAGAGCAGGTGAGTGCAGGTAGGGTAGACAGAGCAGGTGAGTGCAGGTAGGGTAGACAGAGCAGGTGAGTGCAGGTAGGGTAGACAGAGCAGGTGAGTGCAGGTAGGGTAGACAGAGCAGGTGAGTGCAGGTAGGGTAGACACTAGACAGAGCAGGTGAGTGCAGGTAGGGTGGACAGAGCAGGTGAGTGCAGGTAGGGTAAACAGAGCAGGTGAGTGCAGGTAGGGTAAACAGAGCAGGTGAGTGCAGGTAGGGTAGACAGAGCAGGTGAGTGCAGGTAGGGTAGACAGAGCAGGGGAGTGCAGGTAGGGTAGACAGAGCAGGTCAGTGCAGGTAGGGTGGACAGAGCAGGTGAGTGCAGGTAGGGTGGACAGAGCAGGTGAGTGCAGGTAGGGTAGACAGAGCAGGTGAGTGCAGGTAGGGTGGACAGAGCAGGTGAGTGCAGGTAGGGTAGACAACGCAGGTGAGTGCAGGTAGGGTAGACAGAGCAGGTGAGTGCAGGTAGGGTGGACAGAGCAGGTGAGTGCAGGTAGGGTGGACAACGCAGGTGAGTGCAGGTAGGGTAGACAGAGCAGGTGAGTGCAGGTAGGGTGGACAGAGCAGGTGAGTGCAGGTAGAGTGGACAGAGCAGGTGAGTGCAGGTAGGGTAGACAGAGCAGGTGAGTACAGGCAGGGTAGACAGGGTAGGGTAGACAGAGCAGGTGAGTGCAGGTAGGGTAGACAGTGCAGGTGAGTGCAGGTAGGGTAGACAGAGCAGGTGAGTGTAGGTAGGGTAGACAGAGCGGGTGAGTGCAGGTAGGGTAGACAGTGCAGGTGAGTACAGGTAGGGTAGACAGAGCAGGTGAGTGCAGGTAGGGTAGACAGGGTAGGGTAGACAGAGCAGGTGAGTGCAGGTAGGGTAGACAGAGCAGGTGAGTGCAGGTAGGGTAGACAGAGCAAGTGTTTGGTGGTTGTAGACAGAGCAAGTGTTTGGTGGTTGTAGCCCTGTTCCACCCATTTATGTTAATTTACTCATATATGCATAGTCTTTATTTTAACAGATTTGAAAAAATATATATCTGATAAAATAACAACGTACATTGTACGATTTTAAAAACCAATACATATATATATATAAAAAAAAAAGTAAAATATATTTTTAAAATGTATTAAACAATTGAATACCCACCAAAACCCCCAGGTAAATGTTATGTGCAATTATTTCAGTCAATATCTGATGGATTAATCCATCCATTGTTGCATCTACAGTTGAAGTCGGAAGTTTACATACAGTTTAGCCAAATACATTTAAACTCAGTTTTTCACAATTCCTGACATTTAAAAATTCCCTGTCTTAGTTCAGTTAGGTTCACCACTTTATTTTAAGAATGTGAAATGTCAGAATAATAGTAGAGAGAATTATTTCTTTCAGCTTTTATTTCTTTCATCACATTCCCAGTGGGTCAGAAGTTTACATACACTCAATTAGTATTTGGTAACATTGGCTTTAAATTGTTTAACTTGGGTCAAATGTTTTGGGTAGCCTTCTACAAGCTTCCCACAATAAGTTGGGTGACAGAGCTGGTGTAACTGAGTCAGGTTTGTAGGCCTCCTTGCTCGCACATGCTTTTTCAGTTCTGCCCACAAATTTTCTAAAGGATTGAGGTCAGGGCTTTGTGATGGCCACTCAAATACCTTGACTTTGTTGTCCTTAAGCCATTTTGCCACAGCTTTGGAAGTATGCTTGGGGTCATTGTCCATTTGGAAGACCCATTTGCGACCAAGCTTTAACTTCCTGACTGATGTCTTGAGATATTGCTTCAATATATCAACATAATTTTCCTACCTCATGATGCCATCTATTTTGTGAAGTGCACCAGTCCCTCCTGCAACAAAGCACCCCCACAACATGATGCTGCCACCCCCGTGGTTCACGGCTAGGATGGTGTTCTTCGGCTTGCAAGGCTCCCCCTTTTTTCTCCAAACATAACAATGGTCATTATGGCCAAACAGTTCTATTTTTGTTTCATCAGACCAGAGGACATTTCTCCAAAAAGTATGATCTTTGTCCCCATGTGCAGTTGCAAACCGTAGTCTGACTTTTTATGGCAGTTTTGGAACAGTGGCTTCTTCCTTGTTGATATAGGACTCGTTTTACTGTGGATATAAATACTTTTGTACCTGTTTCCTCCAGCATCTTCACTAGGTCCTTTGCTGTTGTTCTGGGATTGATTTGCACTTTTCGCACCAAAGTACGTTCATCTCCAGGAGACAGAACGCGTCTCCTTCCTGAGCGGTATGACGGCTGCGTGGTCCCATGGTGTTTATACTTGCGTACTATTGTTTGTACTGATGAACGTGGTACCTTCAGGCGTTTGGAAATTGCTCCCAAGGATGAACCAGACTTGTGGAGGTCTACATTTCTTTTTTGAGGTCTTGGATAATTTCTTTTGATTTTCCCATGGTGTCAAGCAAAGAGGCACTGAGTTTGAAGGTAGGCCTTGAAATATATCCAGAGGTACACCTCAAATTGACTCAAATGATGTCAATTAGCCTATCAGAAGCTGCTATAGCCATGACATCATTTTCTGGAATTTTTCAAGCTGTTTAAAGGCACAGTCAACTTAGTTTATGTAAACTTCTGACCCACTGGAATTGTGATACAGGTAATTATAAGTGAAATAATCTCTGTAAACAATTGTTGAAAAAATTACTTGTGTCATGCATAAAGTAGATGATCTAACCGACTTGCCAAAACTATAGTTTGTTAACAAGAAATTTGTGGAGTGGTTGAAAAACAAGTCTTAATGACTCCAACCTAAGTGTATGTAAACTTCCGACTTCAACTGTATTAGAATTGTTTTAACAATTTCGATGACTTTCGCTACTTGTGCTAACGGCTAGTGACAAGATCAACAACAGAGACTCGTTGGGGATTCGAGAGAGACACGGTCAGACTGTCCCTGGCTCGTTGGGGGATAAGTCACTTTGGATAAAAACGTCTGCTAAATAGCATGATTTTATATTATCTAAAATAATACTATGCATAAAACTCTTTAAAGTCTTTAAAATGAGACAGAAACACTTCTACAGTACCTCAACGGGATCCTGGTGTAGACTGGAGAGGGCTAAAGGCTCCACTAATCTGTCTTTACGTAGCCAGTTACAGACAGAGGAGTTGAGAGACTGCAGGTAAGGGTCACGCAGGGCCATGTTCGGGGAAGGATAGACAGAGGAGTTGAGAGACTGCAGGTTAGGGTCACGCAGGGCCATGTTCGGGGAAGGATAGACAGAGGGGTTGAGAGACTGCAGGTAAGGGTCACGCAGGGCCATGTTCGGGGAAGGATAGACAGAGGGGTTGAGAGACTGCAGGGCCATGTTCGGGGAAGGATAGACAGAGGAGTTGAGAGAGGGCAGGTAAGGGTCACGCAGGGCCATGTTCGGGGAAGGATAGACAGAGGAGTTGAGAGAGGGCAGGTAAGGGTCACGCAGGGCCATGTTCGGGGAAGGATAGACAGAGGAGTTGAGAGAGGGCAGGTTAGGGTCACGCAGGGCCATGTTCGGGGAAGGATAGACAGAGGGGTTGAGAGAGGGCAGGTAAGGGTCACTCAGGGCCATGTTCGGGGAAGGATAGACAGAGGGGTTGAGAGAGGGCAGGTTAGGGTCACGCAGGGCCATGTTCGGGGAAGGATAGACAGAGACAAAACCAACTCTTTATGACATAACTGACCGGAGCAGCAGCAGCTACGGCTCCACCTGCACTCTGAGGGAAGTCGCCATGGATACTTCCCAAATGGCTCCCTATTCCCTATATAGTGCACTACTTTAGACCAGAGCCCTATTCCCTATATCGTGCACTACTTTTAAGCAGGGCCCAAAGGGTATATACATTGTATAACATAAACTGGAAATAGGTAACCTGGCTACTGGTTAAGTGAGGTTAGAGGGATTTAATTACATTTCCTTGGACTATTATACTTTACTGACCTCCAATTGTCTGCATAGTGTACCAATTATTAACCTAACCATAGTATACCCATTATTAACCTAACCATAGTATACCCATTATTAACCTAACCATAGTATACCCATTATTAACCTAACCATAGTATACCCATTATTAACCTAACCATAGTATACCCATTATTAACCTTTATTATACCCATTATTAACCTAACCATAGTATACCCATTATTAACCTAACCATAGTATACCCATTATTAACCTAACCATAGTATACCCATTATTAACCTTTATTATACCCATTATTAACCTAACCATAGTATACCCATTATTAACCTTTATTATACCAATTATTAACCTAACCATAGTATACCCATTATTAACCTTTATTATACCCATTATTAACCTAACCATAGTATACCCATTACTAACCTTTATTATACCCATTATTAACCTAACCATAGTGTACCCATTATTAACCTAACCATAGTATACACATTATTAACCTAACCATAGTATACCCATTATTAACCTAACCATAGTGTACCCATTATTAACCTAACCATAGTGTGCCCATTATTAACCTTTATTATACCCATTATTAACCTAACCATAGTATACCCATTATTAACCTAACCATAGTATACCCATTATTAACCTTTATTATACCCATTATTAACCTAACCATAGTATACCCATTATTAACCTTTATTATACCCATTATTAACCTAACCATAGTATACACATTATTAACCTAACCATAGTATACCCATTATTAACCTAACCATAGTGTACCCATTATTAACCTAACCATAGTGTGCCCATTATTAACCTTTATTATACCTATTATTAACCTAACCATAGTATACCCATTATTAACCTTTATTATACCCATTATTAACCTAACCATAGTATACCCATTATTAACCTAACCATAGTGTACCAATAATTTACCTTTATTATACCCATTATTAACCTAACCATAGTGTACCCATTATTAACCTAATCATAGTATACCCATTATTAACCTAACCATAGTATACCCATTATTAACCTAACCATAGTATACCCATTATTAACCTTTATTATACCCATTATTAACCTAACCATAGTATACCCATTATTAACCTAACCATAGTATACCCATTATTAACCATAGTATACCCATTATTAACCTAACCATAGTATACCCATTATTAACCTAACCATAGTATACCCATTATTAACCTAACCATAGTATACCCATTATTAACCTAACCATAGTATACCCATTATTAACCTAACCATAGTGTACTCATTATTAACCTAACTATAGTATACCCATTATTAACCTAACCATAGTATACCCATTATTAACCTTTATTATACCCATTATGAACCTAACCATAGTGTACCCATTATGAACCTAACCATAGTATACCCATTATTAACCTAACCATAGTATACCCATTATTAACCTAACCATAGTATACCCATTATTAACCTAACCATAGTGTACCAATAATTAACCTAACCATAGTATACCCATTATTAACCTAACCATAGTATACCCATTATTAACCTTTATTATACCCATTATTAACCTAACCATAGTATACCCATTATTAACCTAACCATAGTATACCCATTATTAACCTAACCATAGTATACCCATTATTAACCTTTATTATACCCATTATTAACCTAACCATAGTATACCCATTATTATACCCATTATTAACCTAACCATAGTATACCCATTATTAACCTAACCATAGTATACCCATTAATAACCTTTATTATACCCATTATTAACCTAACCATAGTATACCCATTAATAACCTTTATTATACCCATTATTAACCTAACCATAGTATACCCATTATTAACCTTTATTATACCCATTATTAACCTGGGGCGAACAAATTATTTATTTAATAAAAAAGCCTAAAACAGTCTACACCAGTCAACACAGGCACTGCTATATGGGATGATAAATAAGATGGTGGCTGATACAAGTTAGCTCGTCTTGTCTGTAGCAGAGAAACGTCTCTCTCTGTCCGCCTCCGCCTGCTCGCTTCCATCTCACCGGCACCTACGCAGCTGTAGAGCGCCAGCCTCTCAGGGAATAATTTTTTTTTTTTTTTAATGATACTATTCAAATAGTGAACTTATTTCAAACCCCCATCCCTACACCACACACACGCGTACGTAAACATACTGCTACCCCAGGGTAGAGATAAGTAGCTTTGGTACCACCCACCTACTTCCCAAGCTGCCCGTTGTCCTAGTGACGACATCGTGGTCCTTCATAGAAGCCAGCATTAGCCAGGTGTCCCCTCCTCCTCCAGCTCCTCCAGAGAGTCCCTATTCAACTCAGACAATGGGCTGTCCAAACCATACGGCCCGTCCCAAACGGCATCCTATTCCCTATATAGCGCACTTACTTTTGACCAGGTAGGATGCAATTTGGGACGCATCCATAAATCAGTGTTCTTCAGCTTCTGCATCTGCACATCTCATTCAAGTGAACCGTGATTGCTGGTTTAGCAACATGGCCAGCTGATCACACATGAATCCCGTCGCCAGCTAGTCAACTACCGTCATAAGATCACAGTAAAAAACAAAAACAAGACAAAGACCAGGACGCGTGTTCACAAAGCAACTCCAGAGTAGTCGTGATGATCTAGGATCTGTCTGATCTAACAGGTCAAACTGATCCGAGATCAGCACTCGTACTCCACGGGCCCTGACTTGACAAGTTGTGATTTTATATTTTTCTAGAAGGCTCTAAGCTGTCAATAAAATAGACCCGTAGCTCCAAAGGGCTTGACCCCTACAGTGGGTCACTGTGACTGTAGATTGACGGCTGTCGTTACAGAATCAGGACCAAAGCAGAGAAGATTGGCGCAGGGGAATCGGCAGACAAGGTTAATCTGGACACCTGCTGCATCATATGTTTGGTCGTCCCACTCCCTGAGTGTAGACCTACTGACTGATCTACTGACTGATCTACTGACGGATCTACTGACTGATCTACTGACTGATCTACTGACGGATCTACTGACGGATCTACCGACCGAGCTACCGACCGTTCTACTGACTGAGCTACTCACTACCAGAGATCCCTGTGATGATTCAGAATCATCATGCCAGACAATAAAAACAGTGTCCAAAATGGCACCACATTCCCTATATAGTGCACTACTTTTGACTAAGGGCCCATTTGGCTCTGGTCAAAAGTAGTGCACTACATACATAGTGAAAAGGGTGCCATTTGTGACAGTAAATAAAATTTGCACATACACGTATTTAACCATGTGCTATTGTTTTCGATGTAACCAAGTAGAAATGCGTCCATATATCTCATAAAAAGGGTCTACCAGTAATATTTAAATGTCAATGATTTACAGTCCACCAAGACAGTCTTGATTAAACAACATCTGTCTGTCTGTTGAGTGAAAACGTACATCGCAACAGGTGCAACAAGCCATCAATCAGTACACGCAAAAGATGCATAACATCAAACACCATAATGTTATGATTCACAGTTTTTTTTTTAAAGTAAGAAATTACATTTTGTTTAATACATTTACAGCACTTTCATGTGAATGTTAAACTGTGCTGGGAATGTTTACAAAACAAAACGTATTTATTGGCAATGACCATGCACCGATATACGATTGTCATAATAAAGACGAAATTACAGGATGAAGCTAAATACTACTTATCTAACACTAATATTACTAATCTGACAAATCCAAAGAGTACTATAGTCTTCCCTGGGCAGCTAGCTAGGGACAAAGGACTCCTAGTCTATTAACCCATGCACCGATTCCGTTTTTATCAACGTGTTGCGACCAAGTAAGCAGGCTATTCTGCTTGTTACGTTGTAGCAACGTGATTGTAAAATAGATACACTTGTAACGTGGCACTTTACTGGAGGCTCTGTCAAATGTGTTAATATGGAACTGTCTCAAAGCATCATCATCACAAAACAACGGCTTAGTATGTCAATGTCCAGCCAAGGTAAAGAAAAGTGTTTGAAGAAAGAACAAGTGAATCTGGGACAAGTTGAAATGTCGTCGGCGGGGGTTCGACAGGCTACAAAAGCTAAACTAGACTGTTTCTCTTTATCAGCCTTTTGTGATCATTATAGCCTACAGGCAATCCAAGTAAGTTGACATATTATTATATATTTTTGTTTTACAATTGCTACAAACTTACCCACAGAAACTCCACTGAGTCGAAGGCTGCCTATCCCCTCTTCTCTGGTTGAATTTTAGGGAGACCGTTACGGAAGTTTCAGAACCGTTCGTCCTTCCATAAAAAAAAAATGTTTTGAATTTCTCTCAAATAAACCCTTCCTGAAACGTATTGATAAAACTCCTTATTTGGGGCTAGCGTAACCCAGGTAACCTACGGTATTTTATACTTCTGTTGTCAAACGGTTTGTTCTCGTTGAGCAGGCTAAAATACCTCCCGAGTCAGCTGCATCTCTCCTTTAGGATTTTGAAAAGCTCCTCGGAGAGGAAGGGGTGGTGACGCATTGAAAAGCTCTGAGTCGCACGGATGCAGTCACTGGCGCGCCGCGTTCACAGGAGTTGGAATTCCTCTTCTTCAAGGCCCCGACACTTTTCACAGGCAACAATTCATCTGTTTAGAAGTACGTGTTTAATATGAAACGAGGGCATCACATTTTTTTTTATGGTTAAAAATATATATATAGACACATACCAAACTTTGCATATAATTGAATAGCCTAAATAGGCCTACATTTTAAATAAAACATGCCTTCATAACATTGAAAACCTAATAAAACAGTAAGGTGCTTTAGTTTTTGGCATGAGTGTAATCTAAACAGTGTAGTATGAGTGAAAGACAGTGAATAGCTGTAATTCTCTTTATTTGACCTGTAATTAGTAGGCATCTTGATTTCCCTCTCCTCTGTAGCCTGCTGTTGTCAAACAAAACTCATATCCCTGTGTGTGTGTGTGTGTGTGTGCGTGTGTGTGTGTGAAGCCTAATCAACATGTTAACGTTTATTAGCCTTTTCAGCCAATCAGCTTCCTATTACACAGAGGCAACCCTTCACCTCATATTTCCCAATCCTTCCCGTCACCAGGAAGAAAAACCTACATGTTCTCTCGACAATTTCTGTCAGTAAATTCTCTGCAGTTTAGTTTACACTTCAAAAATGAGGAAAACAGTTGATACAGACAACGAAACTAAGACCACGGACAACAAGGAAACCCCAGGGTCTGAAAATAAGAAGTCTTACTGCAAACGGAATACTGTTACAAGTGAACGGTCACACTAGTAAGTACTGTAGCCTTCATGTTCCCGAAGCCAGCCTCTAGTACTGTATTTTCACTTGTTTCAGTGTTGTCATAGCTAACCTTGTCGCCAGGATCAATTGCAGAGAGAGAGCCAGCCGTCTGGTGGACTAACATGTATTGTAAAGTTGTTATAATGCACGGCTACTATTGTTTTGTCCTGTTATAAGGCCTCTCTTGCATGTTCACACCATTTTCAACGGCATCCGTCTACCTCATAAGTCTAAAGTCAATGAAAGCCAGAGTGTCAAAAGATACATTTCCATTTTGGACAATAAAGTTTTCTTATCTTATCTTACAGTTCTCCGTGGTTATCCATTCTGAAGAAGACGATCTTACTGCAGTGTATCGTCTACATCTCTCTGCCTGTCTTACTCGGCCTGTTTCCATGGATACTAGGCCATGTTGTCTTTTCTCACTGGTGTACGTTGAGGAGTTCAGTCTGACCCTATTGAAAATTGACATGGTGTAAAATTATGAAATTACATCATTGAACGTTGCTTCTGCCTATGCTGCACACCGTATTGATTGTATATACAGCAAACTACTATGTGTGTTCTGTAATATTATTGCATGGGATGATCAGACTGGTAGGAACTGAATAAAGAATGATAACTTATTTTTGTTTTGAAATCTGTTAAATCAGTAAGGTTTCCGTACCTTGTGGACCTGACCAGTCCAGCAGAGCTCTCCCTGAACCACACTCTAAACTTTTACCTCAGTCCAGAGGAGGGGATCTCACTGGGTGTATGGTAAGTCAGTGGATACATCTCAAATAGGCACCCTATTCCCTACATAGTGCACTACTTTTGACCCTAAAATGGCACCCTATTCCCTACATAGTGCACTACTTTTGACCCTAAAATGGCACCCTATTCCCTACATAGTGCACTACTTTTGACCCTAAAATGGCACCCTATTCCCTACATAGTGCACTACTTTTGACCCTAAAATGGCACCCTATTCCCTACATAGTGCACTACTTTTGACCCTAAAATGGCATCCTATTCCCTACATAGTGCACTACTTTTGACCCTAAAATGGCACCCTATTCCCTACATAGTGCACTACTTTTGACCCGAAAATGGCACCCTATTCCCTACATAGTGCACTACTTTTGACCGGGGCCCATAGGGGATCCCATTGTTGTTTTCACCAGGCAAGTGTTTTTTCAAATCATTGCGGACGGGTATACTACAAAACATTATCAAGGAGTGAGCCAGCTAATTTTGATAAACAACCCAAAATATCAACTGATTATCAGGTTCGTTAAGAAAACTAAACTTCAACATATGTTTTTGTTTGTTAAGTCAATAAGACCATGTCCATTTGAAGCTTTTCTTTCTTTCTTTCTTTCTTTCTAAAAAAAAAGAAAGTTATTTCAGAATATTTTGGCAAGTTAACTCATTGATTCTGCTTTCCAGAGGCAGTTTGTAACTCGATAGTGAGTGTTGCAACCGAGGACAGGCGATTTTTACTCACTACGTGCTTCAGCACCCGGCGGTCCCGTTTTGTGAGCTTGTGTGGCCTACCACTTCCCGGCTGAGCCGTTGTTTCTCCTAAACGTTTCCACTTCACAATAACAACACTTACAGTTGACCGGGGGCAGCTCTAGCAGGGCAGAAATTTGATGAACTGACTTGTTGGAAAGGTGGCATCCTATGACGGTGCCACTTTGAAAGTCACTGAGCTCTTCAGTACGAGCCATTCTACTGACAATGTTTGTCTATGGAGACTGTATGGCTGTGTGCTCGATTTTATACACCTGTCAGCAATGGGTGTGGCTGAAATAGCCAAATTTGAAGGGGTGTCCACATACTTTTGTATATATAGTGTATGTGATCGTGTCTCAGTGCAATCAAGCTTTGAAATTAATGTTATTTTCAAATACAATCTGTTTTTGGGCTTAGTTGTGGTTACATAAGTGTAAAAAGTAACTTAAGTAACTTCACTCTGCACTGTTTGTTTGTGCTGTCTGTGTCTCTTAGGCATACGGTTCCCGACAGCCAATGGGAGAAGGCCCAGGGGGCCGGCCCTGAGTGGTACAGTGAGACTCTGGGAGATGGTTCTCCTGTTATCATCTATCTCCACGGCAACGTGGGCTCCAGGTGGGTCTAGTGTTGGGGTAGAGACCCTGTGTGTATCCTAAATGGAACCCTATTCCCTATATAGTGCACTACATTTGACCAGAGCCCTATGGGTGAGGGAGGTATGGTCAAAAGTAGTGCACTATATAGGGAATAGGGGGCCATTTGGGATGCACATCCTGGTAGACACTCCTAATGAAGTCCAGTGGGTATTATTACATCATCAGGGTCATGTTCATTAGGGAACACCGTGGTAAAATGTTTTGGAAATAGAAAATTAGTGTTCCTTTTGGGAAAATAAGAACATGTTCCCTGTTTCAGTACATTTTCTTCCATTTTGTGTCTAATGAATACATCCCAGTAGTCACTTGTTTGATTCTTAGTTTCGAGATGAAGTAAATCAGTGACATCCCTTGGTTTATTCCACAGATATATCATAGCCATACCAGTGTTGTTTCAATGAATGAGAAGGAGCTTTTTTTGTTGTTGTTTTGTTTTATGTTATTAAAACTCTCAAACTGTCCTGTCCTGTCATGTCCAAAGGGCCATAAACCACAGAGTGGAACTTGTGAAGGTACTGTATATTGTTCTAGTCTGAAATAATAGATTTTGGGAGTATTGGTTAAAATAAGGATGTCCTAACCAAGCCTGTCTATTTTCTAGATCCTAAGTGCAGCAGGGTATCATGTACTGTCACTGGACTACAGAGGTAAGCACAAATAAAAATGTATATACACATATATTGTCATATTTCCCTGGCCATTACAAAAAACTCAGATGTGTCAAATAATCCCGTAAGGTATGGCGATTTGACATGTAAATAAAAATTCATTGATGTATGAATTCATTAATTCATTCCAAAAATAGGACTTCATGTAGTTAACAATTTGTAAGTCGCTCTGGATAAGAGCGTCTGCTAAATGACTTAAATGTAAATTTAAATGTTAACGTAGTGTTGCTCTCTTAGATGTCTGGAGCGTGGAGATAAATATTTAATATTTTACATCTTTCTTTTTTTTTTCGCATCAGATTTGTTGTCATGGTAGCAGAGTGGAAATATAGTCTACCCAGGGTGAAAGCAGCCATTGTGACATCATGAATCAAAGGACTGCTTTCTCACCTTGCCTCCCTCCAGGTTATGGAGATTCCAGTGGGGAACCCAGTGAGGTTGGGATGACCTCTGACGCCCTCTATCTGTACCAGTGGGTAAAGACACGCAGCAGGACCAGCCAGGTCTGTCTGTGGGGACATTCCTTGGGCACTGGGTGAGTGAGTCTCTCTTGGCATTTTGCTTTTTTTTTTGTTGAAACATTTGGGCCCAATATCAATCAATCAATCAAATGTATTTATTAAGCCCTTCTTACATCATCTGATGTCTCAAAGTGCTGTAAAGAAACCCAACCTAAAACACCAAACAGCAAGCAATGCAGGTGTAGAAGCATCTCAAATGGACTCCTAAGACTTACGCATCTGTGGAGCTCTGAGAATATTTGACAAGTTTAACCTATCTGCTAGTATCTCCACCCTGCCCTCTGATAGGTTAGGTGGAAGGTTCAACATTGGTTATACTAATCAAAATTATCTTTAGATCTCCACAAGTGCAGAGGGTTTAAGGCTTAGCGGCCAATTTGGGATTCACCCTGGGTTTCATTCTAGACTCTTTTCCCCAAAATGGAGACGTGTGAACTCTCTCCGCAGGGTGGCCACCAACACTGCTGTAAAGATACAGGAACAGGGTGAGTTACTCCCTCCATCTCCAGACAGTTCCCTCACCAGCTCCAGACAGTTCCCTCACCAGCTCCAGACAGTTCCCTCACCAGCTCCAGACAGTTCCTCCACCAGCTCCAGACAGTTCCTCCACCAGCTCCAGACAGTTCCTCCACCAGCTCCAGACAGTTCCTCCACCAGCTCCAGACAGTTCATTCACCAGCTCCAGACAGTTCCTACGCCAATCAAATATGTTTTTCAATCCATGACAGGGAAAAGTGTGGAGAATCGGACATATAGTTTGTCAGTGGTGATGAACAAAGTCAGAAGTCTTCAGATCAAAGTGAGCGGACTCTGATAAAGGTTTAGTTAGTTCAGTCATACCTCAATAGGTGGACTGTGGGCCGGACCCAGAACGGAGGTCAATACCGTCAACAAAAAAAACAAAAAAACCTGCAGGAAATTAGGTTTAAAACTGCTAACTTTTCTCTCTGCCAACAAGAGGGGTTGTGAATAGTTTGGGTTACGAGCTGGGGGGTTTGTTACTACGCCGATAAATTACAATATCGAACCGGACCTTTGCCATCTAGGACATTTGAGCATTTCTGATCTAGTTCGTTTATCTACCTTCACAGCTACCATTGATTTTTGATTCCCCAATTTATTCATCTGATTTGGAGGTGCACTCAATTGTTATTTTTCCTGTTGTTTTCAACGTCAGTGACCGGTCTTGATAGCCTGCGTGCCAGTCTGTTTGCGCTGCCAACGTCAGTGACCGGTCTTGATAGCCTGCGTGCCAGTCTGTTTGCGCTGCCAACGTCAGTGACCGGTCTTGATAGCCTGCGTGCCAGTCTGTTTGCGCTGCCAACGTCAGTGACCGGTCTTGATAGCCTGCGTGCCAGTCTGTTTGCGCTGCCAACGTCAGTGACCGGTCTTGATAGCCTGCGTGCCAGTCTGTTTGCGCTGCCAACGTCAGTGACCGGTCTTGATAGCCTGCGTGCCAGTCTGTTTGCGCTGCCAACGTCAGTGACCGGTCTTGATAGCCTGCGTGCCAGTCTGTTTGCGCTGCCAACGTCAGTGACCGGTCTTGATAGCCTGCGTGCCAGTCTGTTTGCGCTGCCAACGTCAGTGACTGGCCTCAACGCAATCTCAACGTTCAGTATGCAGCTGGAGTTTATGCAAGGGTTCCACTGATAGAACCTCTATTAAAAAGCATGACACCCCACTAAAATGTGTAGAGGTGCTGACTGAGGGAGAATAAAATGTATAAAAGAAAAAGAGACACACGCTCCAAACAATTTAAAGCGATGCTTTGTATCATTTCAGCCAGTAGTTTTGATAGTGGTGCTCAAAAAGCCAAACCGGGTCCCTGTTTTTTGTGTACTACGTCCTCCATTTCATATGTAATTTTACATCCTGCTTTTTGGTTTGCAATTCGTATATTATACACACAGTACCAGTCAAAAGTTTAGACACACCTACTCATTCCAGGGATTTTCTTTATTTTTACTATTTTCTACATTGTAGAATTATAGTGAAGACATCACCACTATGAAATAACACATATGAAATCGTGTAGTAACTAAAATATTTTATATTTTATATTATTCAAAGAAGCCACCCCTTGCCTTGATGACAGCATTGCATGAGTAGGTGTGTCCAAACTGGTACTGTGTAATATATATATATATATGTGTTACAAATTTGTTGTGCTTTAAGATCCCGGACTGTATCTTTAATGGGTAAACATACATTTTTGGCATGCAGTTCAAGCATTCATTATGTAACTCTAAAGAAGTCACTGATTGAACATAACATTAATAATGGATCTATGACAAAAATGTTTGTCTTGACATGTTTACATGTTTGTCTTGACATGTTTCCATGTTTGTCTTGACATGTTTCCATGTTTGTCTTGACATGTTTCCATGTTTGTCATGACATGTTTCCATGTTTGTATTGACATGTTTCCATGTTTGTCATTACATGTTTCCATGTTTGTATTGACATGTTTCCAGGTTTGTCATGACATGTTTCCATGTTTGTATTGACATGTTTCCATGTTTGTCTTGACATGTTTCCATGTTTGTCTTGACATGTTTCCATGTTTGTCTTGACATGTTTACATGTTTCTCATGACATGTTTACATGTTTGTCTTGACATGTTTCCATGTTTGTCTTGACATGTTTCCATGTTTGTCATGACATGTTTCCATGTTTGTATTGACATGTTTCCATGTTTGTCATTACATGTTTCCATGTTTGTATTGACATGTTTCCAGGTTTGTCATGACATGTTTCCATGTTTGTATTGACATGTTTCCATGTTTGTCTTGACATGTTTCCATGTTTGTCTTGACATGTTTCCATGTTTGTCTTGACATGTTTCCATGTTCGGCTTGACAGCAATGGAGTTGGCAAGAGAAAGAGCACGTGATCTGAGGGACGTAACACAAGCAGATCTGGAGCCAAGCTATGCTGTTGATGGTGTGATCCTGGAGGCTCCGTACACCAATATGGAGGAGGAAGTCGCCAGCCATCCCCTCAGCATGGTGAGGTGTCTCTCTCACTCTTGTCCGTCTGCCTATCTGCCTGCCTGCGGCCTTGTGTAACAGTGTGTTATTGCACTATGAAACCCAGAGATGGCTTAATTTCCCCGTTTCACAAGAATGATTCAGCAATCCATCCATCTCCTTCCTGTATATTTGACCCATATCGCTCTTCTCTAGGACTAGTTAAGCTCAAAACATTTCTGAACTGATTTTGTTGTTCCCTTCTCTATTCAGATGTATCAGTGTCTTCCAGGTTTTGAGAGCGTTCTTCATCACGTCATGCAAAGCAACAACATGGTGTTTGCTAACGATGAAAAGTAAGTACTGCCTGTGTTACCAAAGCAACAACATGGTGTTTGCTAACGATGAAAAGTAAGTACTACCTGTGTTACCAAAGCAACAACATGGTGTTTGCTAACGATGAAAAGTAAGTACTACCTGTGTTACCAAAGCAACAACATGGTGTTTGCTAACAATGAAAAGTAAGTACTGCCTGTGTTACCAAAGCAACAACATGGTGTTTGCTAACGATGAAAAGTAAGTACTGCCTGTGTTACCAAAGCAACAACATGGTGTTTGCTAACGATGAAAAGTAAGTACTGCCTGTGTTACCATAACAACATAGGTTGAGGAGGGCTGTGTCCCATAGTGCACTACTGTATAGTGCCACACATTTTGACCTATAGGGCTCTGGTCAAGAGGTAGTGCACTGCACTATATAAAATCAAATGTTATTGGTCACATGCGCCAAATACAACCTTACAGTGAAATACTTAGGAGCCCTTAACCAACAATGCAGAGTTAAAAAATAAAAATGGAAATAGCCTCATTATTGTTTTTGTGTTACTATCTACACGGAGTACCAGTACCGAGTCAATGTGCAGGGGTACCGGGTAATAGCACGGCTATATACAAGGAGTACCAGTACTGAGTCAATGTGCAGGGGTACCAGGTAATAACATGGCTATATACAAGGAATACCAGTACCGAGTCAATGTGCAGGGGTACCAGGTAGTTGAGGTAATACAGTATGTTCATGTGGGTAGGGGTAAAAGTGACTAGGCAATCAGGATAGATAATAAAACAGTAGCAGCTTATGGGAAGAGTGAAAGCGTCTACTGTGGCGTCAATATGCATTTGTGTTTTGTGTGTGTTAGTGTATGTAGTGTGTGTGTTGGAGTGTCAGTGTAGTATGTGTGAGTGTGTGGGTAGAGCCAGTGGTTGTACATAGAGACAGTGAGGGTGTGGGTAGAGTCCAGTGGGTGTACAGAGAGACAGTGAGGGTGTACAGAGAGACAGTGAGGGTGTGGGTAGAGTCCAGTGGGTGTACAGATAGACAGTGAGGGTGTACATAGAGCCAGTGGGTGTACAGAGAGACAGTGAGGGTGTACATAGAGCCAGTGGGTGTACATAGAGACAGTGAGGGTGTACAGAGAGACAGTGAGGGTGTACAGAGAGACAGTGAGTGTGTACAGAGTGTCCAGTGGGTGTACAGAGAGACAGTGGGTGTACAGAGAGACAGTGAGGGTGTACAGAGAGACAGTGAGGGTGTACAGAGAGACAGTGAGGGTGTACAGAGAGACAGTGAGGGTGTACAGAGAGACAGTGAGGGTGTACAGAGAGACAGTGGGTGTACAGAGAGCCAGTGAGGGTGTACAGAGAGACAGTGGGTGTACATAGAGACAGTGAGGGTGTACATAGAGACAGTGAGGGTGTACATAGAGACAGTGAGGGTGTACATAGAGACAGTGAGGGTGTACATAGAGACAGTGAGGGTGTATATAGAGACAGTGGGTGTACAGAGAGACAGTGAGGGTGTACAGAGAGACAGCGAGGGTGTACAGAGAGACAGTGGGTGTACAGAGAGAACAGTCTGAGACTTGGTTGGCTGGAGTCTGACAATATTTAGGGCCTTCCTCTTTTATTTATTATTTTATTTAACTAGGCAAGTCCTCTAACAGCGCCTGGTACAGATGTCCTGGAAGGCAGGGATTTCGGCCCCAGTGATGTACTGGGCTGTACACACTACCCCCTATATCGCCTTGCGGTCAAATATTTTTTTGCCTCCAGAATGGGAAGAGGCGTTGTCATGCCCTCTTCACGACTGTGTTGATGTGTGTGGACCATGATAGATCCTTAGTGATGTGGACACAGAGGAACTTGAAACTCTCGACCCGCTCCACTACAGCGCCGTCAATGTGAATGGGGGCGTGATCGGCCCTCCGTACCCTGTAGTCCACGATCAGATCCTTTGTCTTTATAGGCAATAGGGTGCCATTTGGAATGCAGCCCTACTCTGGTAGCTGGAATCCTCTAATCTCGTACTGTAGCTAGAATCCTCTAATCTCGTACTGTAGCTAGAATCCTCTAATCTCGTACTGTAGCTAGAATCCTCTAATCTCGTACTGTAGCTGGAATCCTCTAATCTCGTACTGTAGCTACTCCTCTAATCTCGTACTGTAGCTAGAATCCTCTAATCTCATACTGTAGCTAGAATCCTCTAATCTCGTACTGTAGCTAGAATCCTCTAATCTCGTACTGTAGCTAGAATCCTCTAATCTCGTACTGTAGCTAGAATCCTCTAATCTCGTACTGTAGCTACTCCTCTAATCTCGTACTGTAGCTAGACTCCTGTAATCTCGTACTGTAGCTAGAATCCTGTAATCTCGTACTGTAGCTAGACTCCTAATCTCGTACTGTAGCTGGAATCCTCTAATCTCGTACTGTAGCTAGACTCCTATAATCTCATACTGTAGCTACTCCTCTAATCTCGTACTGTAGCTAGAACCTACTGACGTTGTGTTATTGTGTTTGCTTTATGCTTTAAGTTTAAAGACCTTGACCACTCGTGTCCTTTTCCTACACGCTGAGGATGACAATGTGGTTCCTTTTTACATGGGCCAGAAGGTACGTAACATACTGATCTTGTAGAAATTAAAGACATTTAGTGATTTAGAGAAAGTTGTTAAATCCAACCCATACATCGATGTGTGCACTGTTACTATACTATAGTAGAATGAGCTAGAATGTATGTATATGTGTGTATATGTGTGTGTGTGTGTGTGTATCTTCCCAGCTGTACCAGATTGCACTTCAAGCCCCTAGACAACGGTATGCAGAGGACCAGGTGCGCATGGTATCCTACAGTGAATCCTTGGGATACTCACACAACTATATCTATTTGGATCCTAACCTGGCCAGTGTGGTTGGGTAAGTTATATATATCCATCACTCCAACCTGGCCAGTGTGGTTGGGTAAGTTATATATATCCATCACTCCAACCTGGACAGTGTGGTTGGGTAAGTTATATATATCCATCACTCCAACCTGGACAGTGTGGTTGGGTAAGTTATATATATCCATCACTCCAACCTGGACAGTGTGGTTGGGTAAGTTATATATATCCATCACTCCAACCTGGACAGTGTGGTTGGGTAAGTTATATATATCCATCACTCCAACCTGGACAGTGTGGTTGGGTAAATTATATATTCATCCTTGCCAATAATGGACACAACTTGTGTTGATCCAAAGTTAAAGTACAAAATACGAATACCAAAATGGCTGCCTGCGTCCCAAATGGCGCCCTAGTCACTGAGTGGACAAAACATTAAGAACACCTGCTCTTTCCATGACATAGACTGACCAGGTGAATCCAGGTGAACGCTATGATCCCTTATTGATGTCTCTTGTTAAATCCACTTCAAATCAGTGTAGATGAAAGGGAGGCGGCAGGTTAAAGAAGGATTTTTAAGCCTTGAGACATGGATTGTGTATATGTGTGTCATTCAGAGGGTGAATGGCCAAGACAAAATATTTACTGTAAGTGCCTTTGAACGGGGTCTGTTAGTAGGTGCCAGCCGCACCGGCTTGAGTTTGTCAAGAACTGCAACGCTGCTGGGTTTCCTGTGTGTATCAAGAACTGCAACGATACACACAGGAAACCCAGCATCAAGAATGGTCCATCACCCAAAGGACATCCAGCCAACTGGACACAACTGTGGGAAGCATTGGAGTCAACATGGACCAGCATCCCTGTGGAACACTTGAGACACCTTGTAGAGTCCATGCCCCCGACAAATTGAGGCTGTTCTGAGGACAAAAAGGGGGCATCTCAATATTAGGAAGGTGTTCCTAATGTTTTGTACACTCAGTGTATAGTGCACTACTTTTAACAAGAGCCCTATGGACCCAGGTCCCAAAGTAGTGCACTATACAAGACACCATTTGGGTCTCACACAGGTTGTTTATATGAGATTAACAAGGACGGGGTCAAGTTCAGAATAAGGGATATTCACTGTCTTGAAAATGATTTGGGTTTCATGTGCTTTTCTCCGCAGGCGGTTTCTACAAAGCAAGAAGAACATTGATAGACCGATAGTCCGGTGAGTCGGCGACATTTTAGGAGAAGAGCTGCCCACTGTAAAAAAAACAAAAACAGAACGGAACATTTACACATACAGCATTGCCTGTTCATGGTCTTTGTGAGATCCTTGTTCCTCACTCAAAACTTTCAACAAGGGCCGTGTCCATGTGTCAGTTTGTGTATTGCACTAGTCTCTCATAGTTGTCAGTGACTGTATGAATTACAATTAAAAAGCTTGAACAACAGATCAGACATGAATATATTTATTTTGATGTAACAACAGAACATTGGAAAAACAAGGGTCATAATAAACTATGGAACATATTCAACCCTATAGCTATAGTATGAGACAGTTCTGTTACGAATGGACCACTTACTGGTAGATGACATGGCACCCCTGTTCACTTTACAGTGCACTACTTTTGACCAAGGCCAATAGCAGTCTGGTCAACAGTAGTGCACTATATAGTTGACAGGCTACCATTTGACCTTGTATTTAGGTGGAAGGTGGATTCAGAAATGCTGGGGGAAAAATAGATAATTTTGTTTGTAGATTCTGAAGGTATGTGGCAGACTGTTGTTTGTAGATTCTGAAGGTATGTGGCAGACTGTTATTTGTAGATTCTGAAGGTATGTGACAGACTGTTGTTTGTAGATTCTGAAGGTATGTGGCAGACTGTTATTTGTAGATTCTGAAGGTATGTGGCAGACTGTTGTTTGTAGATTCTGAAGGTATGTGACAGACTGTTGTTTGTAGATTCTGAAGGTATGTGGCAGACTGTTATTTGTAGATTCTGAAGGTATGTGACAGACTGTTGTTTGTAGATTCTGAAGGTATGTGACAGACTGTTGTTTGTAGATTCTGAAGGTATGTGGCAGACTGTTGTTTGTAGATTCTGAAGGTATGTGGCAGACTGTTGTTTGTAGATTCTGAAGGTATGTGGCAGACTGTTGTTTGTAGATTCTGAAGGTATGTAGCAGACTGTTATTTTGCATCAGTTAAGGTGCTTTACAAACAGAGCTCAGTTTATTGAGCTAAAGGGGCAATCTGGGATTTGACTCATTTCAAAACATGGTTAAAACATTTCAATCTCACAGATGGACTTGCCTCCATAGCCCTGTTTATACATTAGGGAGTGGCTATCCCTCAGCTGTTTACCAAAAGTGGCGTGGTGACTGCTTTGTTGTTGTCCGAATCCCAGATTGTTCCTTTAAAAGAACACGAGACGCTTCTGGGTGACGTTTCCCTAGATACAGATCTAGAATCCACTTCCCCTCAACAATTACAAAAACTGCCCCAAGATCAGCGTCTAGGGGCAATTTCACCCTACACCACACCAGGCAGCCTCACTTCTCCGTCAGCACCCTGGCGGTCTCCGCCAAGGACTTGCGGGGCTCGTTGGGGGGCGGGATCTTCAGATCAGTAGGCTCCACCCCCCACACCTCCGTGGCGTACTCGGCGATGGTGCGGTCGCTAGAGAACTTTCCGGAAGCAGCGATATTCTTGATCGCCATCTGCGTCCACTCCTTAGGATTCTATAAGAAACAACATGAATAATATATCGTATACTGTATGTCATCATATAATACAAAATTATCATTTATAATATATATTATCATAGTAATATATAAGTAAAGTGTACTTACACTTTGGTCACTGAAAGTAAGTGCATTCAGTTAAGGTAGCTAAGACAACGACATCTCCAAGGTAGCCAAGACAACGACATCTCCAAGGTAGCCAAGACAACGACATCTCCAAGGTAGCCAAGACAACGACATCTCCAAGGTAGCCAAGACAACGACATCTCCAAGGTAGCCAAGACAACGACATCTCCAAGGTAGCCAAGACAACGACATCTCCAAGGTAGCCAAGACAACGACATCTCCAAGGTAGCCAAGACAACGACATCTCCAAGGTAGCCAAGACAACGACATCTCCAAGGTAGCCAAGACAACGACATCTCCAAGGTAGCCAAGACAACCACATCTCCAAGGTAGCCAAGACAACGACATCTCCAAGGTAGCCAAGACAACGACATCTCCAAGGTAGCCAAGACAACGACATCTCCAAGGTAGCCAAGACAACGACATCTCCAAGGTAGCTAAGACAACGACATCTCCAAGGTAGCTAAGACAACGACATCTCCAAGGTAGCTAAGACAACCACATCTCCAAGGTAGCTAAGACAACCACATCTCCAAGGTAGCTAAGACAACCACATCTCCAAGGTAGCTAAGACAACCACATCTCCAAGGTAGCTAAGACAACCACATCTCCAAGGTAGCCAAGACAACCACATCTCCAAGGTAGCCAAGACAACGACATCTCCAAGGTAGCTAAGACAACGACATCTCCAAGGTAGCTAAGACAACCACATCTCCAAGGTAGCTAAGACAACCACATCTCCAAGGTAGCCAAGACAACGACATCTCCAAGGTAGCTAAGACAACCACATCTCCAAGGTAGCTAAGACAACGACATCTCCAAGGTAGCTAAGACAACGACATCTCCAAGGTAGCTAAGACAACCGCATCTCCAAGGTAGCCAAGACAACGACATACACTCTACAGTGCATTCGGAAAGTATTCAGTATCCACATTTTGTTACGTTACAGCCTTACTCAAAAATGTATTGAATAAAACAATTTCCTCATCAATCTACACACAATACCCCATAATGACAAAGCGAAAACAGATTTTTAGACATTTATATAAAAAAAAATACCTTATTTACATAAGTATTCAGACCCTTTGCTATGAGACTCGAAATTGAACTCAGTTGCATCCTGTTTCCATTGATCATCCTTGAGATGTTTCTACAACTTGATTGGAATCCACCTGTGGTAAATTCAATTGATTTGTACATGATTTGGAAAGGCACACACCTGTCTATATAAGGTCCCACAGTTGACAGTGCATGTCAGAGCAAAAACCAAGCCATGAGGTCGAAGGAATTGTCCGTAGAGCTCCGAGACAGGATTGTGTCGAGGCACAGATCTGGGGAAGGGTACTAAAAAGTGTCTCCAGCATTGAAGGTCCCCAAGAACACAGTGGTCTCCATCATTCTTAAAAGGAAGACGTTTGTAACCACCAAGACTCTTCCTAGAGCTGGCCGCCTACCCAAACTGAGCAATCGGGGGAGAATAACTTGCCCAGGGATTGCGTTTGAAAATTAGCCGGCTGGCTAAAACCGGCACTTTTACTGAAACGTTGATTAAATGTCCCTGTAAAAAATAAAATAAACTCAAACTCAAGGGCCTTGGTCAGGGAGGGGACCCAGAACCCAATGGTCTCTCTGACAGAGCTCCAGAGTTCCTCTGTGGAGATGGGAGAAGCTTCCAGAAGGACATCCATCTCTGCAGCACTGCACCAATCAGGCCTTAAATGGTAGTGTAGCCAGACGGAAGCCACTCCTTAGTAAAAGGCACATGACAGCCCGCTTTGCCAAAAGGCACCTAAAGGACTCTCAGACCATGAGAAACAAGATTCTCCAGTCTGATGAAACCAAGATGGAACTCTTTGGCCTGAATGCCAAGCATCACGTCTGGAGGAAACCTGGCACCATCCCTACGGTGAAGCATGGTGGTGGCAGCAGCATGCTGTGGGGATGTTTTTCAGTGGCAGGGACTGGGAGTCTAGTTTGATCGAGGGAAAGATGAACAGAGCAAAGTACAGAGAGATCCTTGATGAAAAACAGGTACCTGAAAATAGCTGTGCAGCGACGCTCCCCATCCAACCTTACAGAGCTTGAGAGGATCTGCAGAGAAGAATGGGAGAAACTCCCCAAAATACAGGTGTGCCAAGCTTGTATCGTCATACCCAAGAGGACTCGAGGCTGTAATCACTGCCAAAGGTGCTTCAACAAAGTACTGAGTGAAGGGTCTGAATACTTATGAAAATTTTATATTTTAGGTTCAAATGTTTTTGTAGAAACCAGTTTTTGCTTTGTCATTATGGGTTATTGTGATGTCATTATGGGTTATTGTGATGTCATTATGGGTTATTGTGATGTCATTATGGGTTATTGTGTGTAGATTGATGAAGAAAAACGTAATCAATTTTAGAATAAGGCTGTAACGTAACAAAATGTGGATAAAGTCAAGGGGTCTGAAAACTTTCCGAATGCACTGTATATACACAAAAGTATGTGGACACCCCTTCAAATTAGTGGATTTGGCTATTTCAGCCACACCCGTTGCTGACAGGTGTATAACATCGAGCACACAGCCATGCAATCTCCATAGTCAAACATTGGCAGTAGAATGGCCCGTACTGAAGAGCTCAGTGACTTTCAACGTGGCACAGTCATAGGATGCCACCTTTCCAACAAGTCAGTTCGTCAAATTTCCGCCCTGCTAGAGCTGCCTCGGTCAACTAAGTTCTGTTATTGTGAAGTGGAAACGTCTAGGAGCAACAACGGTTCAGCCGCGAAGTGGTAGACCACACAAGCTCACAGAATGGAACCGGCGAGTGCTGAAAGCGCATAAAAATAATCTGTCCTCGGTTGCAACACTCACTACCGAGTTCCAAACTGCCTCTGGAAGTCATAATGATGATTACCTGATACAGTCGTTATTAACTAGAGGTACATGAGGGATAATGATTATTACCTGATATAGTCGTTATTAACTAGAGGTACATGGGGGATAATGATGATTACCTGATATAGTTGGCTGACTTTCTCCTGGCACTTTATGTAGCCCTCGTAGTCTGCAAACACCTTGAAGCTGAAGACGGAGACAGTCAATGCCAAGACCACCGACACACAGCAGCAGACAGTGAAGTGACTGTACCTACCGGTCGTGGTTGAAGAGCATGTTGGTGACGTCTTTGAAGAGCTCTGGTTGTTTGGGGCTGAAGAATCCTTCCTGAATCTGGTCAATGGCCTGCTTCAGTTCTGGGATGTTGTTGTAATACGTCACGGCATCGTAGCTTTAGGAGGAGAGAACAGAGTAGAAACAGGTCTCACAACAGACCTGGAATAATAATAATAATAATTCATTTTTTTTTTAATGAAGTAAACAATGCTAAAATGAACTATAAAGTCAATGAAGTTTTGCGTCACCCAACTTGACGGTATTGTTGATCATCGTGCAACGTTGCATAACGTGGAACCCATCGACACTGTATTAGATTGTGGAAAACCCTACCCATCTATGCCAAATTGTGTGTGTTCCCCCTCTACGTCCATCTGTATGTGTGTCTGTGGTCCCCCTCTACATCCATCTGTATGTGTCTGTGGTCCCCCTCTACGTCCATCTGTATGTGTCTGTGGTCCCCCTCTACGTCCATCTGTATGTGTCTGTGGTCCCCCTCTACGTCCATCTGTATGTGTCTGTGGTCCCCCTCTACGTCCATCTGTATGTGTCTGTGGTCCCCCTCTACGTCCATCTGTATGTGTCTGTGGTCCCCCTCTACGTCCATCTGTATGTGTGTCTGTGGTCCCCCTCTACGTCCATCTGTATGTGTGTCTGTGGTCCCCCTCTACGTCCATCTGTATGTGTCTGTGGTCCCCCTCTACGTCCATCTGTATGTGTCTGTGTTCCCCTCTACGTCCATCTGTATGTGTCTGTGGTCCCCCTCTACATCCATCTGTGTGTGTCTGTGGTCCCCCTCTACATCCATCTGTGTGTGTCTGTGGTCCCCCTCTACATCCATCTGTGTGTGTCTGTGGTCCCCCTCTACATCCATCTGTATGTGTGTCTGTGGTCCCCCTCTACATCCATCTGTATGTGTGTCTGTGGTCCCCCTCTACATCCATCTGTATGTATGTCTGTGGTCCCCCTCTACGTCCATCTGTGTGTGTGTGTGTGTGTCAGTATGCGTTTGTCTGTGTGTGTGTTACCCCTGTACGTCCATCTGTGTGTGTCTGTGGTCCCCCTCTACGTCCATCTGTGTGTGTGTGTCAGTCAGTATGCGTTTGTCTGTGTGTGTGTTACCCCTGTACGTCCATCTGTGTGTGTGTGTGTGTGTGTGTGTGTCAGTCAGTTTGTGTCTGTCGGTCTGTGGTCCCCCTCTACGTCCATCTGTATGTGTGTCTGTGGTCCCCCTCTACGTCCATCTGTATGTGTGTCTGTGGTCCCCCTCTACGTCCATCTGTATGTGTGTCTGTGGTCCCCCTCTACGTCCATCTGTATGTGTGTCTGTGGTCCCCCTCTACGTCCATCTGTATGTGTGTCTGTGGTCCCCCTCTACGTCCATCTGTATGTGTGTCTGTGGTCCCCCTCTACGTCCATCTGTATGTGTGTCTGTGGTCCCCCTCTACGTCCATCTGTATGTGTGTCTGTGGTCCCCCTCTACGTCCATCTGTATGTGTGTCTGTGGTCCCCCTCTACGTCCATCTGTATGTGTGTCTGTGGTCCCCCTCTACGTGTGTCTGTGGTCCCCCTCTACGTCCATCTGTGTGTGTCTGTGGTCCCCCTCTACGTCCATCTGTGTGTGTGTGTCAGTCAGTATGCGTTTGTCTGTGTGTGTATTACCCCTGTACGTCCATCTGTGTGTGTGTGTGTGTCAGTCAGTTTGTGTCTGTCTGTCTGTGGTCCCCCTCTACATCCATCTGTGTGTGTGTCTGTGGTCCCCCTCTACATCCATCTGTGTGTGTGTGTGTGTGTGTGTGTGTCAGTATGCGTCTGTCTGTGTGTGTTACCCCTGTACGTCCATCTGTGTGTGTGTGTGTGTGTGTGTGTCAGTATGCGTCTGTCTGTGTGTGTTACCCCTGTACGTCCATCTCTGCCACGTCCTCCACCCTCATGCCGAAGATGAACATGTTCTCCTCTCCAGCCTCCTCTGCCATCTCTACGTTGGCTCCGTCCATGGTGCCGATGGTGAGCGCTCCGTTCAGCATGAACTTCATGTTGCCAGTGCCTGACGCCTCCGTGCCAGCTGTGGAGATCTGCTCAGACAGGTCCGTGGCTGGGATGACTGTAGGTGGAAAATAGATGACAGAAAAACTGATCTCTCTAATACATGTATTTGTCTGTTTGTTGTGTTCCAGATGGCACCCTATTTGCTTAATAGGGCACTACTTCCCATAGGGCTCTGGTCAAAAGTAGGGCACTATATAGGGTATTAGAATGCCATTTGTGATGCAATTCGAGATACAAGGACAATGATGATACTTTCTCACTGAAATAAAGTTTTTGGGGGGGAGGGGGGGGGGGGGGGGGTCATGAGATGGTAAGCCATTATAAGGGGATCCTACGAAGTCTTATGAAGCATAGTAACTGCTTCATAATGCATTACACCTGTCTGCTTTAACTGTTAACATACCTTTCTCAGCCAGGGAGACCCTGTAGTTCTCCAGGTAGATATATAGTAGATAGTACCTTTCTCAGCCAGAAAGACTGTAGTTCTCCAGGTAGATATATAGTGGATAGATACAGTACCGTTCTCCAGGTAGATATATATAGTAGATATATATAGTAGATAGTACCTTTCTCAGCCAGGGAGACTCTAGTTCTCCAGGTAGATATATAGTAGATAGATACAGTACCGTTCTCCTGGTAGATATAAAGTGGATAGATATAGTAGATAGTACCTTTCTCAGCCAGGGAGACTGTAGTTCTCCAGGTAGATATATAGTAGATAGATACAGTACCGTTCTCCTGGTAGATATAAAGTGGATAGATATAGTAGATAGTACCTTTCTCAGCCAGGGAGACCCTGTAGTTCTCCAGGTAGATGACCTTCAGTTTGCTGCCCACCACTGGGTCTTTGTTGACCACATGTCCGACGGCCGTGATCAGCTTTATGATCTTCTTGGCCATGTGATACCCTGGGGCAGCCTGTAGGGGGAGACGACGCTCTCAAAATCAAATCAAATGTATTTATATAGCCCTTCTTACATCAGCTGATATCTCAAAGTGCTGTACAGAAACCCAGCCCAAAACCCCAAACAGCAAGCAATACTGGTGTAGAAGCACGGTGCATGGTGAACGTGGCTAAAGATGGAAGACTTCAGAAATATGTTTATATATTTTATTTATAATTCTTATTTACAATGACGGCCTACCCCGGGCCAAACCCGGTCGATGCTGGGCCAATAGCGCGCCGCCCTATGCGACTCCCAATCACGGCCGGATGTGATACAGCCTGGATATGATGTCATTGTTTCAGCATTATCGTCTTGAGTTTTTAAAACTACAGGTTTGCGATATGGTTAAATGTGCCAATAAATCAACACAATCTACTTTTTCGGGTTTTACAAATTGCAGGCGTCTTGAAGCTAAAATTGGGATCACGTATACTCTGCTACTGACCATACAAACAATCTGAAAGAGTAACACAGAGCCACGTACGATACGGAGAACTAAACCAGGAATGTGTGGTAAGTACATGGGGGCCGCCATCTTTATACACCTCAGCTGTTCTCCTTTATGAGTCCCAAATGGCACCCTAAACTTTTTCCCTTTTATAGGGCTCTACTCCAGACCGGGGCTCTACTCCAGACCGGGGCTCTACTCCAGACCGGGGCTCTACTCCAGACCAGGGTCCACAGGGCTCTACTCCAGACCGGGGCTCTACTCCAGACCAGGGCTCTACTCCAGACCAGGGCTCTACTCCAGACCGGGGTCCACAGGGCTCTACTCCAGACCGGGGCTCTACTCCAGACCGGGGCTCTACTCCAGACCGGGGCTCTACTCCAGACCGGGGCTCTACTCCAGACCGGGGCTCTACTCCAGACCGGGGCTCTACTCCAGACCGGGGCTCTACTCCAGACCGGGGCTCTACTCCAGACCGGGGCTCTACTCCAGACCGGGGCTCTACTCCAGACCGGGGCTCTACTTCAGACCGGGGCTCTACTTCAGACCGGGGCTCTACTTCAGACCAGGGCTCTACTTCAGACCAGGGCTCTACTTCAGACCAGGGCTCTACTTCAGACCAGGGCTCTACTTCAGACCAGGGCTCTACTTCAGACCAGGGCTCTACTTCAGACCAGGGCTCTACTCCAGACCAGGGCTCTACTCCAGACCAGGGCTCTACTCCAGACCAGGGCTCTACTCCAGACCAGGGCTCTACTCCAGACCAGGGCTCTACTTCAGACCAGGGCTCTACTCCAGACCAGGGGGTCCACAGGGCTCTACTCCAGACCAGGGCTCTACTCCAGACCAGGGGTCCACGGGGCTCTACTTCAGACCGGGGTCCATAGGGCTCTGGTAAAACTTTATGCACTAAATAGGGAATAGGGTGCCATTTCAGACACAGCACTTTCATCCTCTTTCCTTGCCTCCTTCTCAAAACCAATCTGAGGAGAAGATCCACAGTTCCTTCCTTAGAGCCTTCTCCTCCAATTAATTTGAAAAGGACGAGAGGGGAGAGTACGTGGGGAATCGTGGGAAGACTCATTGAGAAAGAGTCCTAGGCTATTCAGGGAATGGGTTTTGAGTTGAGTGACTCACATACATACCTTACCACCAATGATCACAGTCCGGGGAACAAAAGGTGCTTTTGGGTTCTTCTTGATGCCTTCGAAAAAACAAACAAAATATTACTTGTTCACAATTTAAACAAGGTATTACATATTATAAATACTTAATGAAGCCTTAATAACCCTTTATAAGGCCTACATAGAAGCTTCACAAATCATTTATAAGCAGATGTCATTCTATAATCAAGGTGAATCCAGGTGAAAGCTATGATCCCTTATTGATGTCACTTGTTAAATCCACTTCTATCAGTGTAGATGAAGGGGAAGAGACAGGTTAAAGAAGGATTTTTAAGTGGTCTGTATAGGGGATAGGGTGCTGTGGTCTATATAGGGGATAGGGTGCTATGGTCTATATAGGGGATAGGGTGTCCCTTGGTAAGGACATTCAGAATGACGTACGGTTGTACATGGTGATAATGTGAAGGCAGTTGAGGAGCTGGCGCTTGTACTCGTGAATCCTCTTCACGTGGACGTCGAACATGGAGGACGGGTCGATGTTCACCTTGTACTCTTTCTCCAGGTACTGGGAAAACTTTACCTTGTTGTCCTGTGCACACAAATGCATAGATCACAACGGAAATGATTTGTAAAAGCTTTCTTGTGTTATTCTTGAGGACTTTATATGCAGTATAACTACTTATGCGGTTGAATTGTGTCTTTAAAATGTGAACAAAAACATGCCCCAACATGCCTTGTGTACCAAGGAACAAAATGGAATGGTGCAAACAATATTATATATATATATATAGGGGTCATTTTATGCCAATATTATTGTAAATATAACGAGTAGAACTCACAAATATGATCTGTTTCATGTTATGATCTGTTGCTAATTAATGATGGATCTGTTTCATGTTATGATCTGTTGCTAAATAAGTGGGAGGTTGATGTGGTAAGTCTTACCTGCTTGACATTAGAGACATCTCTAATGAAGGCATCATCATTGACCAGCTCATTGAGCTTCTGTAACTGACTGAGGTCTTTCACATATTCCTCCCCAATGGCCTAGAAACAAAGACAAAGTGCATGAACATGACATGGCAAATTAGAAAGAAAACAGAATAAGATAAAGCAACGGTCAAAGAGAGACAATGGTCAATAAAGATGCCAATTAAACCTCAGCGATTAGCTCAGCCAATCCCGGGTTACAGAGGAGGAGCCAGCGCCTAGGAGTGATGCCATTGGTCTTGTTCTGGAATTTATCCGGTTCTAATTCGCTGAAGTCTCGGAACCTTTCAAAACAAAAAGGAAATATTTTCTAGAATCTAAAAAGAGTTATTGGAGAGAGAAGATTGAAGACAGGGCTGTGTTCAATCGGGCACACCGTAGAAAAACAGTTCAAAGCGGTTTACAATGTAAAACAAAAATCAAGCTTTTCTGATTGGATAATTACAGACAGAACTTCAAAGTCAGTTTCAGTGTTTTCTTCCGTTTTGTGCCTACTGAACACGACCTAGACAAGACCCATCTTACACATCATTCTTGATGATGTTGGAGTGTATCTCTGCAACTCCGTTGACGGCGTGAGACCCCACGATGCACAGATGGGCCATGTTGACCCTCTTACCCCCGTCTTCCTCAATCAGAGACATCCTGCGTATCCTATCCAGGTCTCCTGGAAAGAGAGCTCCAATCCCCTGGGGCAACAGCAGAAACATTCAACCAGTCAGCTGGTCCCAATCTGCTCCACATCCCTCCTAAACCCTATGTAGTAAATCTGAACAGGCTGGACAGGTACAGTAGAAGTAGGGCATCGCTGTGGATTCCACCACAACTTCCATATTACACATCAACAAACGTGGACGAATTAGGGCCAAGAGGAGGAGTAGGGAGCTAATTGAGACGTACGGTCGCCTACCCCAGTGTCTACGGTAACCTACCCCCAGTGTCTACGGTAACCTACCCCCAGTGTCTATGGTACGGTCGCCAACCCCAGTGTCTACGGTAACCTACCCCCAGTGTCTACGGTAACCTACCCCCAGTGTCTACGGTAACCTACCCCCAGTGTCTACGGTAACCTACCCCCAGTGTCTACGGTAACCTACCCCAGTGTCTACGGTAACCTACCCCCAGTGTCTACGCTACGGTCGCCTACCCCCAGTGTCTACGCTACGGTCGCCTACCCCCAGTGTCTACGCTACGGTCGCCTACCCCCAGTGTCTACGGTAACCTACCCCCAGTGTCTACGGTAACCTACCCCCAGTGTCTACGGTAACCTACCCCCAGTGTCTACGGTAACCTACCCCAGTGTCTACGGTAACCTACCCCAGAGTCTACGCTACGGTCGCCTACCCCAGTGTCTACGCTACGGTAACCGACCCCCAGTGTCTACGGTAACCGACCCCCAGTGTCTACGGTAACCTACCCCCAGTGTCTACGGTAACCTACCCCCAGTGTCTACGGTAACCTACCCCCAGTGTCTACGCTACGGTCGCCTACCCCCAGTGTCTACGGCAACCTACCCCCAGTGTCTACGGTAACCTACCCCCAGTGTCTACGGTAACCTACCCCCAGTGTCTACGGTAACCTACCCCCAGTGTCTACGGTAACCTACCCCCAGTGTCTACGCTACGGTAACCTACCCCCAGTGTCTACGCTACGGTCGCCTAGCCCCAGTGTCTACGGTAACCGACCCCCAGTGTCTACGGTAACCGACCCCCAGTGTCTATGGTAACCTACCCCAGAGTCTACGCTACGGTAACCTACCCCCAGTGTCTACGCTACGGTAACCTACCCCTAGTGTCTACGGTAACCGACCCCCAGTGTCTACGGTAACCTACCCCCAGTGTCTACGGTAACCTACCCCCAGTGTCTTTGAGTCTTGTAAGGGGGAACACATTTTAAGAGAAGTCATTTAACTATCAACATATTGACAATACGTACGTCCAGGTGTCCCTGGTTGATCCTGTAGATGATCTGGAGGTGCCTGGGCAGCAGGGTTTCCAGCAGACCAACGGGCCAGCGCTCCAGAGCCTCAGGAAGCACCGTGTGGTTGGTGTATGCAAAGGTCCGCTTGGTGATGGCCCACGCCTGAGGAGAGACAGGTTCCACTAATACAGTAAACATTTCCTGAACATTCACATTAAGACTTATGACTGTTAGCCAAAGTTAGTTGTATTTTCATAATAAGAAATGTCTTTAATATCATAATAACAATGTACAATATAATAATCTCTCTCTAACGCACAGTGTCCCAGTCAAGTTTCTCGACGTCCACAAAGACCCTCATGAGCTCTGGAATGGCCATCGCAGGATGAGTGTCATTCAGCTGGATGGCCACCTGTCAACACAATCAACCAAACAGATTTTTTTGTTGCGATTCAGACATCATAGAAAATTGATAATAGATCACAGGTAATCAATAAGTAACCTTCTCTGGGAAGCTGTCGAAAGACACCGGGCCGGTGGAGCCCTTCTTGGATATCTTGAAGCGTCGGATGATATCCTGGAGTGTGGCCGCCACCACAAAGTACTCCTGCTTTAGCCGCAGCTCCTTCCCTTCAAAGAACTACAACAATGAAGAAGGAGAGGAATCAAGAACTACAACCCCCACAAGAGAAGAGGAATCAAGAACTACAACAATGAAGGAGAGGAATCAAGAACTACAACAATGAAGAATGAGGAATCAAGAACTACAACCCCCACAAGAGAGGAATCAAGAACTACAACAATGAAGAAGGAAGAATCAAGAACTACAACAATGAAGAAGGTGAGGAATCAAGAACTACAACCCCCACAAGAGGAGAGGAATCAAGTCGTTAGGAACACACTAGCCCAGCATTTCCCAAACTCAGTCCTCGGGACCCCAAGTTGTGCACATTTAGGTTTTTGCCCTAACACTACACAGAGGATTTCAATGATCAAAGCTTGATGATTAGTTGAATCAGCTGTGTAACACAAGGGCAAAACCCAAAATGTGCACCCAGGGGGGGGCCCCGGGACCGAGTTTGGGAAACCCTGTACTAGCCTGTCCTCAGATGTGTTTACGCTGTCTTTTAAACCCCATGCGGTCAATGCTATGCCAACGTCCATAGGAGTTGGCTCTACAGCCGCGCACAAACAGATCTGGAACCAGGCTACAAATATACCAGCGTGTCAAAAACGCACTCAAACCTACGTGGCCAATGTGGAACTTACGTTATCGTTGGGGTAGAGGACACGAGAAATATTCTCTGCCAGATTCCTGTCCAGAACAGCTTGGATGTAATCTCCAACATTGACTGAGGAAAGATCATAGAAGTACATATAGGGTTAAAAAATACCACCCTTGTTTTTCAGAAATCCTGATTGGAGGATTCCGAATTTCCAGCTTATTTCCTGTTTTAGGGAATCTTTCATCGGGGATTTATGGAATTACCTGGGAAGTTTAGTAAAGTTACCAGAAGTAGTTAAAGTTAGTTCCCCTCTAATCGGTGACTGATTTATACCTGGGACACCAGGTGGGTGCAATTATTATCAGGTAGAACAGAAAACCAGCAGGTTCCGGACCTCGTAGGGTCAGAGTTGAATAGAGTACCACAGTAGGAGTCATAATACCCACAAAACCTAGCAGTCAAAAAGGGAAATGGTTCCAATCGTTTTTCTACCATTCATTTTTTAGAAACACTTAAAATAAGGGCTGTGTTTCTTGTAGGCTTACACTGGCGTGACGTTTTGATAACCGTGTAAATCTCTCTAGGACAAGGTGATTTATCAGTATGTTCGCTTGTATTTACCCCCCCCCCCCCCAAAATGAAATGCTAATTAGCTGCTAATGTGGCTATCATAAAGAACTACAAATGCCATGATGATCTGGACTAGACCGCCAAATCAAGGCAAAGGTAAGAATCTCTTTGGATTAACTATTTAATACCTCTTAGCAAAGGTGCCAGCTAGAGATGACTTGCAAGAGCTTGCAGGGATTTGTAGTCTTACACGATGTCTACTTTGATGCTAATTAGCATTTTTGAATCTGAGAGTAAATAGAGTCTAATATATTGATAAAAGTCACCTTGTCTGAGAGAGATTTGCATGGTTACCCTACAGGAAACAAAATAAGGGTTGTCAGCGTTTCTAAAATCCCCTATCGGAAAAATGAATGGTGGAAAATGATTGGAACCATTTCCCTGTTTGACCACTAGGTTTTATGGGTATTATGACACCTCCCCAGGAAAAGAAAGGGCGTTTTAAGTTTAATTTGTTACAGATTCACTCGTTCAAAACTGTAATTATTAAGGTCTGAGATCTGTGTGTTTAACTCAAGTTTTCCACCATAAATCATACGCTGACAAAAAAAGTGTAATTTACGAGAAAGTCCGAGTGCTCGCATCTGAAGTTAGGTTCCAAGCTAGCTCTGGTCCAGGGCGTTAATAAGGCTTGCTAACGCTGAACCTTCTTAGCAAGCCGCACTAACACCCTGGAACAGAGCTAGCTCTGATTAGGCAGGGTTAAAAGGTAAAGTCATCATCCTAGCCACTAACAGTCCTTCAGGTTGAAATCGTTGGGAGCTCTGGCAGACCACAGCCTCATGGTGTTGACTGTGTTGTTCATATACCCAGGGATGGGCGTGTCATAGGGCATGGCCAGGACCACCTACAGAACACATTCAAGGCATGGGAAGAATTAGGATTGAGATTAAAATGAACTAATTAATCTCAACACATCATAGATACGCTGTACCTACAGGGTCACGCGGCAGGTAGCCTAGTGGTTAGAGCGTTGGACTAGTAACTGAAAGGTTGCTGGATCAAATCCCCGAGCTGACAAGGTCTGTCGTTCTCAGATCTGTCGTTCTGCCCCTGAACAAGGCAGTTAACCCACTGTTCACAGGCCGTCATTGAAAATAATAATTTGTTCTTAACTGACTTGCCTAGTTAAATAAAAAGGGAAGAATTAGGATTGAGATTAAAATGAACTAATTAATCTCAACACATCATAGAGATGCTGTCAAGGCAAGGGAAGAATTGGTAATACTTTTTAATTTCTATATCATAGTAAATATCAGTAACGCTTAACATAAGTCTTCTTATACTTGTGTAGTAACAATGTAATTGCGTAGTAACTTCAGTAATTGCATAGAAACTGCTAGTATTATTATTAGTGTGTTACTAATTAAATGTATTATCATCATCATGATTAAATACCTGTGTATCCACCCATCTGGCCCCTTCCTTAGACTCCTCCACTCTGCCGTAGAAGTGCACTGGTAGCATGTACTCAGGGCGGGCCTTCTCCCAGGGGTTACCATGACGCAGCCAATCATCTGCCTCTTCCACCTAAGAACAAGGAATTTAACAGTGAATTTCAAATCGAAGAGTGACTAAGCAAAACTTCAATATGAGTCAAAATGACCATGAAACCATAGCCTGGTCCCAGATATGTTGTCTCCTTCTATAGCCTGGTCCCAGATATGTTTGTGATCTTGCCAACTCCATTGCTCATTGTCAAGACACTGGCATGATGGCACAAACAGGGTGGCACTCAGGCTAATGAAACAATAGATATGAGCATAATGGTTCATAGTACACAGTAGTAGTATAGTAGTATTATATTATAGTAGTAGTATAGTATATACAGTACCAGTCAAAACGTTTGGACACAGCTACTCATTCCAGGGTTTTCCTTCATGTCTTAAAGTAATGGACTGTCGTTTCTCTTTGCTTATATGAGCCGTTCTTGCCATAATATGGACTTGGTCTTTCACCAATTAGGGTTATCTTCTGTATACCACCCCTACCTTATCACAACACAACTGATTGGCTCAAACGCATTAAGGAAAGAAATTCCACAAATTAACTTAAGGCACACCTGTTAATTGAAATGCATTCCAGGTGACTACCTCATGAAGCTGGTTGAGAGAATGCCAAGATTGTGCAAAGCTGTCATCAAGGCAAAGGGTGGCTACTTTGAAGAATGTCAAATATTAAATATTTTGGTTACACTTTTTTGGTTACTACATGATTCCATGTGTTATTTCATAGTTTTGATGTCTTCACTATTATTCTACAATGCAGAAAATAGTAAAAATAAAGAAAAACTCTTGAATGAGTAGGTGTCCAAACTTTTGGCTGGTACTGTATATTATAGTATAGTAGTATTCTAGTAGCATTATAATATTCAGTCGGAAGTTTACATACACTTAGGTTGAAGTCATTAAAACTTGTTTTTCAACCACTCCACAAATTTCTTGTTAGCAAACTATAGTTTTGGCAAGTCAGTTAGGACATCTACTTCGTGCATGACAAGTAATTTTTCCAACAACTGTTTACAGAGATTATTTATAATTTACTGTATCACAATTCCAGTGGGTCAGAAGTGTACATACACTAAGTTGACTGTGCCTTTAAACAGCTTGGAAAATTCCAGAAAATTATGTCATGGCTTTAGAAGCTTCTGTTAGGCTAATTGACATCGACATCATTTGAGTCAATTGGAGGTGTACCTGTGGATGTATTTCAAGGCCTACAATCAATCTCAGTGCCTATTTGCTTGACATCATGGGAAAATCAAAAGAAATCAGCCAAGACCTCAGAAAAAAATGGTAGACCTCCACAAGTCTGGTTCATCCTTGGGAGCAATTTCCAAACACCTGAAGGAACCATGTTGATCTGTACAAACAATAGTACGCAAGTATAAACACCATGGGACCATGCAGCCTTCATACCGCTCAGGAAGGAGACGCGTTCTGTCTCCTAGAGATGAACGTACTTTGGTGCGAAAAGTGCAAATCAATCCCAGAACAACAGCAAAGGACCTTGTGAAGATGCAGGAGGAAACAGGTACAAAAGTATCTATATCCACAGTAAAACGAGTCCTATATCGACATAACCTGAAAGGCCGCTCAGCAAGGAAGAAGCCACTGCTCAAAAACCATAAAAAAGCCAGACTACGGTTTAGAACTGCACATGGGGACATTGTACTTGCAAGCCGAAGAACACCATCCCAACCGTGAAGCACGGGGGTGGCAGCATCATGTTGTGGGGTTGCTTTGCTGCAGGAGGGACTGGTGCACTTCACAAAATAGATGGCATCATGAGGAATGGGAAAATTTGGTGGATATATTAAATCAACATCTCAAGACATCAGTCAGGAAGTTAAAGCTTGGTCGCAAATGGGTCTTCCAAATGGACAATGACCCCAAGCATACTTCCAAAGTTGTGGCAAAATAACTTAAGGACAACAAAGTCAAGGTATTGGAGTAGCCATCACAAAGCCCTGACCTCAATCCTTTAGAAAATTTGTGGGCAGAACTGAAAAAGTGTGTGCGAGCAAGGAGGCCTACAAACCTGACTCAGTTACACCACCTCTGTCAGGATGAATGGGCCAAAATTCACCCAACTTATATTGGGAAGCACATGTGACAGACGTGACAGAGTCTGGAGACGCCGTGGAGAACGTTCTGCTGCCTGCAACATCCTCCAGCATGACCGGTTTGGCGGTGGGTCAGTCATGGTGTGGGGTGGCATTTCTTTGGGGGGCCGCACAGCCCTCCATGTGCTCGCCATAGCTAGCCTGACTGCCATTAGGTACCGAGATGAGATCCTCAGACCCCTTGTGAGACCATATGCTGGTGCAGTTGGCCGTGGGTTCCTCCTAATGCAAGACAATGCTAGACCTCATGTGGCTGGAGTGTGTCAGCAGTTCCTGCAAGAGGAAGGCATTGATGCTATGGACTGGCCCGCCCGTTCCCCAGACCTGAATCCAATTGAGCACATCTGGGACATCATGTCTCGCTCCATCCACCAACGCCACGTTGCACCACAGACTGTCCAGGAGTTGGCGGATGCTTTAGTCAAGGTCTGGGAGGAGATCCCTCAGGAGACCATCAGCCACCTCACCAGGAGCATGCCCAGACGTTGTAGGGAGGTCATACAGGCACGTGGAGGCCACACACACTACTGAGCCTCATTTTGACTTGTTTTAAGGACATTACATCAAAGTTGGATCAGCCTGTAGTGTGGTTTTCCACTTTAATTTTGAGTGTGACTCCAAATCCAGACCTCCATGGGTTGATAAATTTGATTTCCATTGATCATTTTTGTGTGATTTTGTTGTCAGCACATTCAACTATGTAAAGAAAAAAGTATTTAATAAGAATATTTCATTCATTCAGATCTAGGATGTGTTATTTTAGTGTTCCCTTAATTTTTTTGAGCAGTGTAGTATTTGACTATAGTAGTATATATATAGTAGGTACAGAAGGCAGTTCATATTGAGGGTATGTTAAGCCTCTGCAGACTAAACTCTTTGAAGAGGCAAGTGTTACTGAGTGGATTATCCCGGCTGAATAAAATAATTAAATTAAGAAAGATTTAGACAGCCCTCTAGGGCAGGGTTTCTCAAACTTGGTCCTGGGGCCCCACCCTGGGAGCACGTTTAGTTTTTGTTGCCTTAGCACTACACAGTTAATTCAAAGAACCAGGTCATCATCAAGCTTTGCTTATTTGAATCCAGGCTGGGTGGGGAGAGAGAGGAAGTGGGCCACCACAATGTTGCAGACCTGGGTTTAAATACTATTTGAAATCTTTCAAAAACTTTTAGTGTTTGCTCTTGTCTGCCTGGAGTGCCAGATGGGTGGGTTTTGCACTTTGGCAACTATTCTATTGATTCCATTGCACCAGACAGGCTCAATCAAACACAGATAAAGTATTTTAAATGATTTAGAATAGTTTTTGAACCCAGCTATGCAGTGTTGGCCAATCATTAACAGGAATGGAAGTTGCAGCCAACTGCCTCCTTTTCTCTGTTGCCGTAGTGTAACAATGTCTGTGTCCCAAACGGCACCCTATTCCCTATATAGTGCACTACTTTTCACCACAGCCCCCCCATGGTAACTAGTCAAAAGTAGTGCACTACGTAGGGAATAGGGTGCCATTTTGGACGTAGGCAGTGCCTGTTGCGCCAGCCGGTGGTTGGCTCAGAGGTTGAGAAAGCTATTGTGTTGTTGCCCTTCGTTAGACTCTGATAATGACCTACAGTCCCTTCTATACACGGCTGAGAGGTTTTGTCCTTTTTGAATTTGGCCTGTGTGTTTGCAGTGCAATGTAGTTTTGAACGCTGAAACTAGATTGTACTGATTATTCATTGACTGAAGTGAAGAGGCACGCAACCTGTACATCACAAAGTGTTTTAGAAATTATAGTGTACTGCAAAGAATGAAATCTTATCATACACCCCCCCCCCCCCAAAAAATGCAAACCGTTATTGAAAAGGTGAGAGATTGACATGTCTTAGGGTATGATATTTGTGCGTCAAACTATCTCACTCATCATTTTTTCATGATTCATTCAGGATTATCTGTAATCGTGTTAGCATCTACATTAATGTAGAAGTGTTTTCAAACATATTCTATTCTTATTTACAATAAAAGTGACTCCAAAATGACACCGTACATTATTTACCGTTCATTTCTATTGGGCACATAATAATCTGAAACACAACCAAAACAAACAGCAAATGAATCTAACAAGTTTGTAGAGTCACAAGCTTGATGTAAATCATTGCATGCTAGGAATATGGGACCAAATAACATACCTTTAACTACTTGAATACACATGTGAATGTACAACAAAGTGCTGTAATTTATAAAAATCGTTTCACCAGATATGAATGACAATAACCTCAAATTAAAGCTGTCAGTCTGCACTTTATTATATAATTTAACATTCAAAAGTGCTAGAGTACAGAGACAAAACAACAACAAATGGGTCACTGTCCCAATACTGTTGGAACTGGATGTAGCAAAAAATGGATGTAGCAAATCCCAGATTGCCCCTTTTTAAAATGCAGTAGATTTATGCAGTGAAGTGTGGTGGTTATTACCTGCCAACCTTCCTTGATCTTCTGATTGAAGATTCCATATTCATAACGGATCCCGTAACCGTACGCTGCCAGACCCAGGGTAGCCATCGAGTCCAGGAAACAAGCTTTATACACACACAGGAAACAATCATGTAAATGTTCATTAGAAACTCTACGTTTATTGGATGAAGGATACAGATACAGTGGATGTCAAGACAAACTGTATGGATGAAGTATGGTATAGTATGGTGTAGTATGGTGCAGTATGGTGTAGTATGGTGCAGTATGGTGTAGTATGGTGCAGTATGGTGCAGTATGGTGTAGTATGGTGCAGTATGGTGTAGTATGGTGCAGTATGGTGCAGTATGGTGTAGTATGGTGCAGTATGGTGCAGTATGGTGTAGTATGGTGCAGTATGGTGTAGTATGGTGCAGTATGGTGTAGTATGGTGCAGTATGGTGCAGTATGGTGCAGTATGGTGTAGTATGGTGTAGTATGGTGTAGTATGGTGTAGTATGGTGTAGTATGGTGCAGTATGGTGTAGTATGGTGCAGTATGGTGTAGTATGGTGCAGTATGGTGTAGTATGGTGCAGTATGGTGCAGTATGGTGTAGTATGGTGCAGTATGGTGTAGTATGGTGCAGTATGGTATAGTATTGTGTAGCATGGTAAAGTATGGTATAGTATGGTGTTGTATGGGGATAAGTGCTTATGGTAGTCTTCCTATCATATGTCATATTCCTATGGAGGAGGATAGCCTGGCTAAGCCAGACTGAATGCTATGTTCAGTGGTGAGCGTAGTGTTTCGGTGGGTTTAACCAGGCTAGGGGAAGGTTGCCACTGCTTTGTTTGGGGCTAAGATATTGTGATTGTGTATAAATGCATGAATGTCAGTTTCCATTTGAAAAACTACAACAAACAATAAGACAAGTATAATGAAGTATGTCTGTGATGGAGGACAGCCTCCTAGTGGCGGTGGGTGTTGCGGACAGCCTCCTAGTGGTGGTGGGGGGTGCGGACAGCCTCCTAGTGGTGGTGGGGGGTGCGGACAGCCTCCTAGTGGTGGTGGGGGGTGCGGACAGCCTCCTAGTGGTGGTGGTGGTGGTGGTGGTGGTGGTGGTGGGGGGTGCGGACAGCCTCCTAGTGGTGGTGGTGGTGGTGGTGGTGGTGGTGGTGGGGCGGACAGCCTCCTAGTGGTGGTGGTGGTGGTGGTGGTGGTGGTGGAGGTGGTGGGGGGTGCGGACAGCCTCCTAGTGGTGGTGGTGGTGGTGGTGGTGGTGGGGCGGACAGCCTCCTAGTGGTGTTGGAGGTGGTGGGGTGGACAGCCTCCTAGTGGTGGTGGTGGTGGTAGTGGGGCGGACAGCCTCCTAGTGGTGGTGGAGGTGGTGGGACGGACAGCCTCCTAGTGGTGGTGGAGGTGGTGGGGTGGACAGCCTCCTAGTGGTGGTGGTGGTGGTGGTGGGACGGACAGCCTCCTAGTGGTGGTGGTGGTGGTGGGGCGGACAGCCTCCTAGTGGTGGTGGAGGTGGTGGGGTGGACAGCCTCCTAGTGGTGGTAGTGGGGCGGACAGCCTCCTAGTGGTGGTGGTGGGACGGACAGCCTCCTAGTGGTGGTGGTGGGGCGGACAGCCTCCTAGTGGTGGTGGTGGGGCGGACAGCCTCCTCGTGTTGATGCGGACAGCCAGCCTACAGCAGCCTCCTCGGGTTGAGTAAACGTCCTGTTCTGGTGAGCCTACAGCAGCCTCCTCGGGTTGAGTAAACGTCCTGTTCTGGTGAGCCAACAGCAGCCTCCTCGGGTTGAGTAAACGTCCTGTTCTGGTAAGCCAACAGCAGCCTCCTCGGGTTGAGTAAACTTCCTGTTCTGGTGAGCCTACAGCAGCCTCCTCGGGTTGAGTAAACGTCCTGTTCTGGTGAGCCAACAGCAGCCTCCTCGGGTTGAGTAAACTTCCTGTTCTGGTAAGCCAACAGCAGCCTCCTCGGGTTGAGTAAACTTCCTGTTCTGGTGAGCCAACAGCAGCCTCCTCGGGTTGAGTAAACGTCCTGTTCTGGTGAGCCTACAGCAGCCTCCTCGGGTTGAGTAAACTTCCTGTTCTGGTGAGCCAACAGCAACCTCCTCGGGTTGAGTAAACTTCCTGTTCTGGTGAGCCTACAGCAGCCTCCTCGGGTTGAGTAAACGTCCTGTTCTGGTGAGCCAACAGCAGCCTCCTCGGGTTGAGTAAACGTCCTGTTCTGGTGAGCCAACAGCAGCCTCCTCAGGTTGAGTAAACTTCCTGTTCTGGTGAGCCTACAGCAGCCTCCTCGGGTTGAGTAAACGTCCTGTTCTGGTGAGCCGACAGACAGACAGACAGACAGACAGACAGACAGACAGACAGACAGACAGACAGACAGACAGACAGACAGACACATGGATCTTGGTACTGTACCTGCCAGTCTGCCCAGGCCTCCGTTCCCCAGCCCTGCATCCTCCTCCATCTCCTCCAGGTCCTCCATGTCCAAACCCAGCTACATGACAGACATACAAACAACTCAATTCAGTTCGCTCAACTCACAGTCCCATATTAAAGGCTAGTTTATACCCCCCAGTCCCATATTAAAGGCTAGTTTATACCCCCCAGTCCCATATTAAAAGGCTAGTTTATACCCCACAGTCCCATATTAAAGGCTAGTTTATACCCCCCAGTCCCATATTAAAAGGCTAGTTTATACCCCCCAGTCCCATATTAAAGGCTAGTTTATACCCCCCAGTCCCATATTAAAGGCTAGTTTATACCCCCCAGTCCCATATTAAAGGCTAGTTTATACCCCCCAGTCCCATATTAAAGGCTAGTTTATACCCCACAGTCCCATATTAAAGGCTAGTTTATACCCCACAGTCCCATATTAAAAGGCTAGTTTATACCCCCCAGTCCCATATTAAAGGCTAGTTTATACCCCCCAGTCCCATATTAAAGGCTAGTTTATACCCCCCAGTCCCATATTAAAGGCTAGTTTATACCCCACAGTCCCATATTAAAAGGCTAGTTTATACCCCCCAGTCCCATATTAAAGGCTAGTTTATACCCCCCAGTCCCATATTAAAGGCTAGTTTATACCCCCCAGTCCCATATTAAAAGGCTAGTTTATACCCCACAGTCCCATATTAAAGCCTAGTTTATACCCCACAGTCCCATATTAAAGCCTAGTTTATACCCCACAGTCCCATATTAAAGGCTAGTTTATACCCCACAGTCCCATATTAAAAGGCTAGTTTATACCCCACAGTCCCATATTAAAAGGCTAGTTTATACCCCACAGTCCCATATTAAAAGGCTAGTTTATACCCCACAGTCCCATATTAAAAGGCTAGTTTATACCCCACAGTCCCATATTAAAAGGCTAGTTTATACCCCACAGTCCCATATTAAAGGCTAGTTTATACCCCACAGTCCCATATTAAAGGCTAGTTTATACCCCACAGTCCCATATTAAAGGCTAGTTTATACCCCACAGTCCCATATTAAAAGGCTAGTTTATACCCCACAGTCCCATATTAAAAGGCTAGTTTATACCCCACAGTCCCATATTAAAAGGCTAGTTTATACCCCACAGTCCCATATTAAAGCCTAGTTTATACCCCACAGTCCCATATTAAAAGGCTAGTTTATACCCCACAGTCCCATATTAAAAGCCTAGTTTATACCCCACAGTCCCATATTAAAAGGCTAGTTTATACCCCACAGTCCCATATTAAAAGGCTAGTTTATACCCCACAAGTAGCTACTCTAAATAGCGTTGTGTAGCATAGCAAAGCTACGCAGACATGTTCAGTCCTGCAGGATCGCCATTTTGCGAAGCGTTCTTGCGTTGTGTACGCAGGGTGTAAACTAGGCTTTAGTGTCCAATAATGTGTTTGACCTCATGCATTACTCGACACTCAAAAGTTCATATAGGTCATGATTCAGGTTGTGTGTTAATCATGCTGTCACAGTTCTTGTGAAAGTCTGTGTCTTATAAGAAAGTTTGTCTGCCTGTGGCACTAGTCGTTTCTGTTTGCAGACATGCCGGTGTGTTCCTGACGTCTCCCAGTTCCACCTCACCTGGCTGGTAGACTATACACTGTTGTTGTTTTTTTTACGCTGAATAGTTTCCCCGTGTGTATCAAGAATGGTCCACCACCCAAAGGACATCCAGCCAACTTGGCACAACTGTGGGAAGCATTGAGTCAACATGGGCCAGCATCCCTGTGGAACGCTTTCGACACCTTGTCGAGTCCTTGCCCCAACAAATTCTGAGGGCAAAAGAGGACACAACTCAATACTAAGAAGGTGTTCCTAATGTTTTATACACTCACTGTCTACAAGGTTCCATCTCACCTGGTAGACTGTCTACAAGGTTCCATCTCACCTGGTAGACTGTCTACAGGGTTCCATCTCACCTGGTAGACTGTCTACAAGGTTCCATCTCACCTGATAGACTGTCTACAGGGTTCCATCTCACCTGGTAGACTGTCTACAAGGTTCCATCTCACCTGGTAGACTGTCTACAAGGTTCCATCTCACCTGGTAGACTGTCTACAAGGTTCCATCTCACCTGGTAGACTGTCTACAAGGTTCCATCTCACCTGGTAGACTGTCTACAAGGTTCCATCTCACCTGGTAGACTGTCTACAAGGTTCCATCTCACCTGGTAGACTGTCTACAGGGTTCCATCTCACCTGATAGACTGTCTACAAGGTTCCATCTCACCTGGTAGACTGTCTACAAGGTTCCATCTCACCTGGTAGACTGTCTACAAGGTTCCATCTCACCTGGTAGACTGTCGATAAGGTTCAAGCTCACCTGGTAGATGGCCTCGTCACAGGCGTTCTGCAGCCCCAGGTTAATCATGGTGTTCTGGAGGGTTCTGCCCATGTAGAACTCCAGGGAGAGGTAGTACACCCGCTGGACAGGAGAACAGGAACATTTAGCAGTGGTTCCGTCCCGTTTCGCCACTCAGTTTCGGCACTGTATCCCTCTCATCTATTTCATATTCTAATCTGTACATTTCATATTCTAATCTGTACATTTCATATTCTAATCTGTACCGGTCAATAAAATGTCTAAATACACACATATACATACATACATACATACATACATACATACATACATACATACATACATACGTGTGTGGGCCTATGCTCTCCAAAGCCAAACTATGGCTGCACCCCCACCCAGTCATGTGAAATCCATAGATTAGGGCCTAATGAATTTATTTAAATTGAATGATTTCCTTTTTTATTTTTATTTAACTAGACAAGTCAGTTAAGAACAAATTCTTATTTTCAATGACGGCCTAGGAAACAGTGGGTTAACTGCCTTGTTCAGGAGCAGAACAACAGATTTTTACCTTGTCAGCTCGGGGATTCGATCAAGCAACCTTTCGGTTACTGGTGAAACACTCTAACCACTAGGCTTCCTGCCGCCCCTTATATGATCTGTAACTCAGTAAAATCTTTCAAATTGTTGCATGTTGCATTTATATTTTTACTTAGTATGTTAAACGTACAATATGTTACTAATTTGCTAAACGCTTTATATGTTACTAATATGCAAAACGTTGAATACGTTGAATAGCAAAACGTACAATATGTTACGAATGTATAATAAATAATGTTACGAATTCTAGCTAGGTGGCTAACGTTAGCTAGCTCGCTAACTTTAGCTAGGCTATGGGTTAAGGTTTAAGGTTAGGGGAAAGGTTAGCTAAAAGGTTTAAGGTTATGGTTACCTAACATGCTAAGTAGTTGAAAGTTGCTAATTAGCATGCACCCCAACCACAATACTTTCATTTTTGCCTTAAGTAACCATACCAAACTAACATAATAATAAATTGAGTATCTCAGTTTTACATACAGAATAATACAAAAATGCTCTGAGACCAGGTTGCCTGTCCATGTCATCTCCTTCATTAGGAATACAATTATCCTTATAAACACAGGCCATTGAAACGATAATGCAACTACGAATGAGTCATGAGAGAACTACAGCAGTTCCGTGGTAAGGCTAAATACTGAGTGCAAACTAATGAAGGCGCCTGGAAACGTGAAAGAATACAAAGGTTAAACAATGTAGCTATTCCCTCCGCAAGGCAACCAAACAAGCAAAGCGTCAGTATAGAGACAAAGTAGAGTCGCAATTCAACGGCTCAAACACGAGACGTATGTGGCAGGGTCTACAGTCAATCACGGATTACAAAAAGAAAACCAGCCCCGTCGGGGACATTGACGTCTTGCTCCCAGACAAATTAAACAACTTATTTTCTCGCTTTGAGGACAATACAGTGCCACTGACACGGCCCGCTACCAAAGACTGTGGGCTCTCCTTCACAGTGGCCAACGTGAGTAAAACATTTAAGCGTGGTAACCATGGCAAGGCTACCGGCCCAGACGGAATCCCTAGCCGCGTCCTCAGAGCATGCGCAGACTAGTTGGCTGGTGCGTTTACGGACATATTCAATCAATCCTTATCCCAGTCTGCTGTTCCCACATGCTTCAAGAGGGCCACCATTGTTCCTGTTCCCAAGAAAGCAAAGGTAACTGAACTAAATGACTATCGCCCCGTAGCATTCACTTCTGTCATCATGAAGTGCTTTGAGAGACTAGTAAAGGATCATATCACCTCCACCCTACCTGACACCCTAGACCCACTCCAATTTGCTTACCGCCCAAATAGATCCACAGACGACGCAATTGCCATCACACTGCACACTGCCCTAACCCATCTGGACAAGAGGAATACCTATGTAAGAATGCTGTTCATTGACTAAAGCTCAGCATTTAACACCACAGTACCCTCCAAACTCGTCATTAAGCTCGAGAACCTGGGTCTCGACCCCGCCCTGTGCAACTGGGTCCTGGACTTTCTGACGGGCCGCCCCCAGGTGGTGAAGTTAGGAAACAACATCTGCACCCCGCTGATCCTCAACACCGGGGCCCCACAAGGGTGCATTTTCAGCCCTCTCCTGTACTCCCTATTCACCCATGACTGCGTGGCCATGCATGCCTCCAACTCAATCATCAAGTTTGCAGACGACACTACAGCGGTAGGCTTGATTACCAACAACGACGAGACAGCCTACAGGGAGGAGGTGAGGGCCCTCAGAGTGTGGTGTCGGGAAAATAACCTCTCACTCAACGTCAACAAAACAAAGGAGATGATTGTGGACTTCAGGAAACAGCAGAGGGAGCATCACCCATCCACATCGACGGGACAGTAGTGGAGAGGGTGGAAAGTTAAGCTCCTCGGCGTACACATCACGGACACACTGAAATGGTCCACCCACACAGACAGCAACAGCTCCTCTTCAACCTCAGGAGGCTGAAGAAATTTGGCTTGTCACCTAAAACACTCACAAACTTTTACAGATGCACAATCGAGAGCATCCTGTCGGGGTGGTAAAACCGCCTGGTACAGCAACTGCTCCGCCCCAAACCGTGAGGCTCTCCAGAGGGTAGTGAGGTCTGCACAACGACTCACTGGGGGCAAACTACCTGCCCTCCAGGACACCTACACCACCCGATGTCACAGGAAGGCCAAAAAGATCATCAAGGACAACAACCACCTGAGCCGCTGCCTGTTCACCCCGCTATCATCCAGAAAGCGAGGTCAGTACAGGTGCCTCAAAGCTGGGACAGAGAGACTGAAAAACAGCTTCTATCTCAAGGCCATCAGACTGTTAAACAGCCATCACTAACATTGAGTGGTTGCTGCCAACATACTGACTCAAATCTCTGGCCACTTTAATAAATGTAATAAATGGATTTAATAAAAGGTATCACTAGTCACTTTAAATGACGCCACTTTAATCGTCTACATACCCTACATTACTCATCTCATATGTATATACTGTACTCTATACCATCTACTGCATCCTGCCTATGCCGTTCGGGCCATCGCTCATCCATATATTTATATGTAAATATTCTTATTCATCCCTTTACACTTGTGTGTATCAGGTAGTTGTTGTGGAATTGTTAGATTACTTGTTAGATATTACTGCACATTCGGACCTAGACGCACAAGTATTTCGTTACACTCGCATTAACATCTGCTAACCATGTGTATGTGACCAATTTATTTATTCTTTGATGATGATGATGAAAATAAAATAAAAGGGGCGACTCTGACCAGCGGACCAAATGAGGACAAGACAGACAGGTAGCCAGGATAATTCTCCACGTAAACTGGTGCATGATATTTGGGAAAGGAAATAACTTTCAAACAAACAACTTTACCTTGGGGTCGGTCTCATAGTAAAACTGTTGCGTTCTGATCCATCTTCCCACCAGGTGATCTCGAACCGTGTGCGCTAGGGCGAAGTAATAATCCCGCGGCGTCGCTATGTTCCTGTCTTTGACCAAAGTGAAGTGGAGGTGTCGGTTAAAACCTTTCTTCAACTCGGCAACATTCTCGACACCGACTATTCCTCTGATACTGATCTGTTTACGCTTCTCCTGGTCAGTTCGAGACGTCGCCATGCTGCTGAACAAAACTGCTGCTGTCAGTCTTCAACTTTAACCGTTAAGTGGCAAAGTGAAGTATAGGTCCTAGCATTTCTGTGGCATCGGTCTCCTCCTCTCTAATGTCCATTGGTGCATGCAGGCGGATGTGTGTCGCTACCCAGCCTCTCCAACCTCTTGCGGATCAAGCCATAGCACAGCAGAGAGAAAATATTTGAAGAAGGCTAAATGTTTTTGGACACCTATAATTTATTGAATATTCATAAATACAGAAAACACCAAGAGATCAGTAATAGTAACACTTCTAATAATAATAATAATAATATCATAATTTGTCTTTATCGACTACAACACTGAGTGTACAAAACATTATGGACACCTTCCTAATATTGAGTTACACCCCCTCCATGTTGACTCCAATGCTTCCCACAGTTATGTCAAATTGGCTGGATGTCCTTTGGATGGTGAACCATTATTCTTGATACACTTGGGAAACTGTTGAGCGTGGAAAAACCCAAGCCGCGTTGCCGTTTTGTACACTCGGTGTACTGTATGTATAAGTAAGTAGGCTAGTATATGCAAATTAAAACAATGCTTGAGGACATTCCAACATTTATATAACCTGCAAACAGACCATCAGTTTGGGATGTTAAACGACCATGTCTGACGCACGCTCTGCATGCGCAGCATAGGGTAGGCTATAACTCTATACTGTATATTGAAATAAACTGCCAATGTCGCCCAGCGACTGTATCGAAATTTCTAGAATTATACATTAGCACAATAAAAGGTGTGTTGAGGGACTAAGGGATACACTTTTTTTTTGGGGGGGGGGGGGGGGTCACCACAAATACTTTGCTCAAATGTACATTTATTTTTAAACTCCATCTCTAGGGGTAGGCACCATATGACTCAAATGATTAGACACCTTCGTCTACAGCTGGTTTAGACATCAATTAAAACGAGTATGGATAAATAACACCACTGGATCGACCTTCATTCATAAATATCTAATTCAAGTTGATGCTTACCGACAGTATCTACAAAGTGTATTTGCTTTGAACCAAATATCAATATTTCAGGCTGAAAATTGTATAACAACAAGCTTACAGAAACAGGGCTGAATGAAAATCTACTTTGTATGCTGGAAGAGATATGAAACATTGACATATTTGTCTTTATTTGGCCTACATCCTAGGATAATTACCATATTTGTCTTTATTTGGCCTACATCCTAGGATAATTACCATATTTGTCTTTATTTGGCCTACATCCTAGGATAATTACCATATTTGTCTTTATTTGGCCTACATCCTAGGATAATTACCATATTTGTCTTTATTTGGCCTACATCCTAGGATAATTACCATATTTGTCTTTATTTGGCCTACATCCTAGGATAATTACCATATTTGTCTTTATTTGGCCTACATCCTAGGATAATTACCATATTTGTCTTTATTTGGCCTGGATCCTAGATGACCCCCCTCGCCCCCCCCCCCCCCCCCCCCACTCTGTCTCTCTCTCTGACCCGCTCTCTTTCTCTCTCCACAGGCCTGTGAGGATATTTTAGGCAGAGTGCACCTTCGGTAAAGACCAAAGTGAATTCTGTCTAGTAGCCTCCATAATGACTCAACAAAAGAGGCCCAACAGAAAAACAACTAAGTGTTTAGAGAGTTGTCAGTGGGATTAATGAAGATTTAACTCAGTCAAGCAGCAAGACCAGGCAGGCCCATGTTACCCCTCTATAGGTCTGGAGTCGCATTGTGCTACCCCCTTTATAGCCTAACCCTAGCCCTACTGCACCAGTAGTCATGGTTACACTAGGCCTACTGCTCCAGTAGTCATGGTTACACTAGGCCTACTGCTCCAGTAGTCATGGTTACACTAGGTATACTGCTCCAGTAGTCATGGTTACACCAGGTCTACTGCTCCAGTAGTCATGGTTACACTAGGCCTACTGCTCCAGTAGTCATGGTTACACCAGGCCTACTGCTCCAGTAGTCATGGTTACCCTAGGCCTACTGCTCCAGTAGTCATGGTTACACTAGGTCTACTGCTCCAGTAGTCATGGTTACACTAGGTCTACTGCTCCAGTAGTCATGGTTACACTAGGCCTACTGCTCCAGTAGTCATGGTTACCCTAGGCCTACTGCTCCAGTAGTCATGGTTACACTAGGTCTACTGCTCCAGTAGTCATGGTTACACTAGGTCTACTGCTCCAGTAGTCATGGTTACACTAGGTCTACTGCTCCAGTAGTCATGGTTACACTAGGCCTACTGCTCCAGTAGTCATGGTTACACCAGGCCTACTGCTCCAGTAGTCATGGTTACACCAGGCCTACTGCTCCAGTAGTCATGGTTACCCTAGACATACTGCTCCAGTAGTCATGGTTACACCAGGCCTACTGCTCCAGTAGTCATGGTTACACTAGGTCTACTTCTCCAGTAGTCATGGTTACACTAGGCCTACTGGTCCAGTAGTCATGGTTACACTAGGCCTACTGCTCCAGTAGTCATGGTTACACCAGGCCTACTGCTCCAGTAGTCATGGTTACCCTAGGCCTACTGCTCCAGTAGTCATGGTTACACTAGGTATACTGCTCCAGTAGTCATGGTTACACTAGGTCTACTGCTCCAGTAGTCATGGTTACACTAGGCCTACTGCTCCAGTAGTCATGGTTACACCAGGCCTACTGCTCCAGTAGTCATGGTTACCCTAGGCCTACTGCTCCAGTAGTCATGGTTACACTAGGTATACTGCTCCAGTAGTCATGGTTACACTAGGCCTACTGCTCCCGTAGTCATGGTTACACTAGGCCTACTGCTCCAGTAGTCATGGTTACACTAGGTATACTGCTCCAGTAGTCATGGTTACACTAGGTCTACTGCTCCAGTAGTCATGGTTACACTAGGCCTACTGCTCCAGTAGTCATGGTTACACCAGGCCTACTGCTCCAGTAGTCATGGTTACACTAGGTCTACTGCTCCAGTAGTCATGGTTACACTAGGTCTACTGCTCCAGTAGTCATGGTTACACTAGGTCTACGGCTCCAGTAGTCATGGTTACACCAGGCCTACGGCTCCAGTCACGGTTAAATGTTGTCCTTCCACTCAGTCATGCAACCAGGCAGCCAATATAGCCTTTACACTGCTGAGGCAACATTACATTATTCACCACCATAGGCCCACCAACACCCAAAATAACCAACATAACCAACACCCAAAATAACCAACACCAAAAATAACCAACATAACCAACACCCAAAATAACCAACACCCAAAATAGAAAGCAGTTGGAAGATGGATGATGACTGTATCTAAATCACCCTGCAATACTGTAGGCGTTGTATGATTCCTAAATCACCCTGCAATACTGTAGGCGTTGTATGATTCCTAAATCACCCTGCTATACTGTAGGCGTTGTATGATTCCTAAATCACCCTGCAATACTGTAGGGGTTGTATGATTCCTAAATCACCCTGCAATACTGTAGGCGTTGTATGATTCCTAAATCACCCTGCAATACTGTAGGCGTTGTATGATTTCTAAATCACCCTGCAATACTGTAGGCTTTGTATGATTCCTAAATCACCCTGCAATACTGTAGGCTTTGTACGATTCCTAAATCACCCTGCAATACTGTAGGCGTTGTATGATTCCTAAATCACCCTGCAATACTGTAGGCTTTGTACGATTCCTAAATCACCCTGCAATACTGTAGGCGTTGTATGATTCCTAAATCACCCTGCAATACTGTAGGCGTTGTATGATTCCTAAATCACCCTGCAATACTGTAGGCTTTGTACGATTCCTAAATCACCCTGCAATACTGTAGGCGTTGTATGATTCCTAAATCACCCTGCAATACTGTAGGCGTTGTATGATTCCCAATGACATCAAATAAATGGATATGCTTCCAAAGAGGATTGTTCAAGACGTCGATGCAGCATCCTCTTACCATGGCCCTGGAAGTCTCTTGAAAATACTGTAGTTAGCCGAACAGGGATTTTAAAAGGGCTCGTTTGAAAGTATCCTTCACCAATATGACACCCCAGAGAGCGTACACTAAAGTCAGGGCGAATGACAAGTGTCACTAATGTCACTGTATATGTCTCAAATGGCACCCTATTCCCTACCTAGTACACTACTTTAGACCAGATCCCAATCAAAAGTAGTGCACCAAATAGGGAGCCATTTGGGATACAGAAGCAGCTGTGTGCTGAGGTAAAGACTTATAATAGGTTTATCAAGTGTTTATAGGTATAAAGGTACAACTATGAAGGTCTAACAAGGGAGAGAGCATGTTTAAATCCTGTCTTTGTTTTTTTTGTAGCCCATCAACCACTAGCGCTAGCCTGGGTACCAGTTTGTTTCCTTTGTGCTCCTCGCCACTCCTTGTCAAGCCAAACTTGTTGACAAAGAGTGGTATGATAGCACAAACAGACTGGTACCCAGGCTATACTATGTCATGGCGTCTATATTTACTGTACAGTTTGAGAGCAGCAGCACACGTCAGACTACTTTACAGCTTTTAATGACACGAAACAGCACCTCATGGGATATATTCCCTTTCGTAAATAAATTCATAATTAAAGTTGCAAAATAAGGAACAACAATGACGTGACGTGGAAAATCCCCAACGAAGAGGCTCTCTGTCCGAACGTAACTAATAACATCAAATAACTAATGACGTCAATAACTAATACATCTACATCCATCTCCTCACAACATAACAACATTTTCATGAATGATAGTACAAAAAACTATTAGGAGTCATAAAAGTGTCCTACATGGCACCCTATTCCCTACCTAGTGCACTACTTTTCACCATAGACTCCCTTTAGTAAATAAAAAAAAGTAGTGTACTATATAGGAAGTAGGGTTCCATTTAGGAATCATCCTAGGATTCAATCATCTACAGTAAGAGTATTAGTATGCTGTGTTGTAGTGACACCTCATTCACAATAACCTGTAACGTAGAGGAAGGGGGAAAACATCCAAACATTTTCATTGTTGTTGGTCACCAACATCATCATCACCCCAACGACCACCATCCCCCTCCATACTACTGGTCCTACTGATAGCAATAGAAGAATAAAACTGTATAATAACAATAATACTAGATCTGGTGTAATTATAGTGCCTCTTGCCAGCTGCCAGTGGATAGATCCCAAAGGGTACCCGATACTCTACACAGCCCACTACTTTTGAACAGAACCCTATAGGCCCTATGTAGGCAATAGGGTACCATTTTAGGACGTAGCCATAGACATACTTTACATATAGTCAGCGCTTAGAAACATTAATGACAGCTGCACTGTGGAGAAACAGACGGGGACACGTCCTAAATGACATCCTATTTCTTATATACTGTAGTTCATTATATAAGAAATGAGGTCCCATTTGGGAAGCCCAATTGGATCAATAAATAACCCATTTGGGACGCCCGATTGGATCAATAAATAACCCATTTGGGACGCCCGATAGGATCAATAAATAACCCATTTTGGACGCCCAATTGGATCAATAAATAACCCATTTGGGATGCCCCATTGGATCAATAAATAACCCATTTGGGACGCCCAATTGGATCAATAAATAACCCATTTGGGACGCCCAATTGGATCAATAAATAACCCATTTGGGACGCCCAATTGGATCAACAAATAACCCATTTGGGACGCCCGATAGGATCAATAAATAACCCATTTGGGACGCCCGATAGGATCAATAAATAAAGACCTGTTTACTTCCAGTAGTAGAATATAATAAGTTGACTCTCTCGTTAGTTGGTTACAAACTATGGATGAGATTCAGGTTCACACAAGCAAAGCCACTGGTAGCGTCTCATTTACAGAATACAACAGCAATACACTCCATGCCTGAGTCACAAATGACAACCTATTCTCTATGTAGTGCACTACTTTTCACCAGAGCCCTATGGGTCAGTTTGAGAACAGCACACATCTATGGGGCCCTGGTCAAAAGAAGTGCCCTTTTTGGGATGCAACCCATTGCTTTCTGTCCGGGATAAGACGGTCACTGTCAGCCGTCTACAAGTAGATCTGTATACTGGTCACTTCAGTCCTCCTTCAGTCCTCTTCTGCTGCCCCTGGCTGTCATAAAGGGTCATTCACCAATGTGGGTTTCTTTAGTCTCTTGTATGTGCTGTGTGTATGTTTAGTGGGACAGAAAAGCTTCAAGGATTCTAATGAAATGATGGTGTGGAGAAGTGGTACCATGTTTACTGTTGCGGGAGGTGTGTGTGTGTGTGTGTGTGTGTATAGCAGTAGAACATCACCATGGCAACATTTAAAGACCACAGAGTTATTACTATGACTCGCAGATACATGGCAGGGTTGTTATGGATAGATACATGGCAGGGTTGTTATGGATAGATACATGGCAGGGTTGTTATGGATAGATACATGGCAGGGTTGTTATGGATAGATACATGGCAGGGTTGTTATGAATAGATACATGGCAGGGTTGTTATGGTGAACTTTAACCCAATCATAATAATTTACATGTTAAGACAGGACAGTAAGCTCAGAGTTCCATTTCCAGGTGAGAGTTCCAGGTGTCCATGGTTATGGACATGTATGGCTGAGTGTCCATGGTTACGGAGCAGTATGTATGCAGATGTATGGCTGAGTGTCCATGGTTACGGAGCAGTATGTATGCACATGTATGGCTGAGTGTCCATGGTTACGGAGCAGTATGTATGCACATGTATGGCTGAGTGTCCATGGTTACGGAGCAGTATGTATGCACATGTATGGCTGAGTGTCCATGGTTACGGAGCAGTCTGTATGTAGATGTATGGCTGAGTGTCCATGGTTACGGAGCAGTCTGTATGTAGATGTATGGCTGAGTATCCATGGTTACGGAGCAGTATATACATGTATGGCTGAGTATCCATGGTTATGGAGCAGTATGTATGCACATGTATGGCTGAGTGTCCATGGTTACGGAGCAGTATGTATGCACATGTATGGCTGAGTGTCCATGGTTACGGAGCAGTCTGTATGTAGATGTATGGCTGAGTGTCCATGGTTACGGAGCAGTCTGTATGTAGATGTATGGCTGAGTATCCATGGTTACGGAGCAGTATATACATGTATGGCTGAGTGTCCATGGTTACGGAGCAGTATATACATGTATGGCTCAGTATTGAGAGTCTTGTACTGTACAGTCAAGGC